>NC_016090.4:13777804-13805161 GCF_000004515.6 Glycine max | reverse complement strand
GGCGCCATCTTTATCTGATTGTAACCGGAGAACCCATCCATGAAGGAAAACAAAGAGAAATTGGTCATATTATCCACAAGGATATCAATGTGCGGCAAAGGAAAGTTGTCTTTGGGACTGGCCCGATTCAGGTCCCGATAATCCACACACATTCACACCTTCCCATCCTTCTTAGGGACTGGTACAATGTTGGCAACCCATTCTGGGTATCGAGCGACAGCTAAAAACCCAGTGTCAAATTGTTTTTTAACCTCCTCTTTTATTTTCAAGGATGTCTCGAGCTTCTTCCTTCTCAGTTTCTATTTTACCAGGGAACACTCGGGATTTAGGGGCAATCGGTGTTGTACAATGTCAGAACTCAAATCGGGCATATCTTGGTATGACCAACCAAAGATGTCTTGGTAGTCTCTTAGTAGGGCTATTAATTCTTCACGGATGGGTGCGGTCATACCCGTGCCTATCTTTACTTCCCTTTTTCCACTGCCAGTTCCCAAGTCTACTAGTTTTGTCTCTTCTTGATGAGGCCCCATTTCTTGGTCCTCATGGGCGACTATCCTTTCCAACTCCAGGGGAAGTCCCACATCCTCGTTCACTTCATCTTCTGTTTGATTCGTCTCTTGCTCGAAGTCGATGGGCGGGTCCCAGGTATTAGTACCTTCGAGGGACTCGTCGTCGGATATTATGCTCGTCACGTAAATGTCCGGGCGCTCCTCGACTTGCCAAATTCCTAGTCGGAAATCAGGAGGGCATGGTCGTACCAAATCCGACCCAGCCGGAGCATCATCTTCGCATATTGCAATGACTTGGCCTTCGTCCCCTAGACCTGCGCTTATAAAGCTCCTACTTATGTGGCAGGGCGGGCCTCCTTTGTCTTCTTGTCTTAATCGTGAGCCTTGACTTCCTCTTTTCCTTCCCGCAATGCTTTTCCTTATATCTGCCTGTGTGGGTTTATGAACCAACCCAAACTTCCCACGATTTCCCTTGGCGCTTATCAGGCTAGTTATGCCGCCGTTGTCCTTGCCTAAACCCATTCCTGGCTCGTAGCCATTCCCCAACATTACCCGGGCCACCATTACTGCCGTATCTGACAGGCAAGGTTGCCCAGAGAAGGAATCCACGGAGGAAATGCTTACCACCTTGAAAGACTGGAAAGCGGTTTCTAATGACTCCTCCACGGCTTACACATATGGCATAGAGGATGGGCAACTCACCAAGATGTCTTCCTCGCCCGATACGATAACCAAATGTCCTTCCACTACGAACTTCAATTTCTGGTGGAGTGTGGAGGGAACGACTCCCACCGAATGGATCCACGGACGTCCCAACAGGCAGTTGTAAGGCGGATTAATATCCATTATTTGAAAGGTAACCTGACAGGTGTGAGGGCCTATCTGTACCGGGAGATCGATCTCTCCCCTAACCTCTCGGCAGGTGCCGTCGTAGGCACGAACTACCATGGAACTTGGCTTTAGATGGGAAGCATTAAACGGTAATTTCTCCAAAGTTCTTTTGGGCATCACGTTTAAGCTGGAACCATTATCGATGAGCACCTTGGCTACAACGTGGTCCATACACTTGACTGATACATACAAAGCCTTGTTATGCCCTCTTCCCTCGGCAGGGATTTCCTCTTCGGCGAAGGTGAGATAGTTGTTGGCAGTGATATTATTGACGAGCCCTCCAAAGCCTTCTACAGAGATATCTTGGGCCACATGGGCCTCATTCAAAACCTTTACTAGCAGTGCCCGATGAGGCTCCGAGCTCATGAGTAATTCCAACAGCGAGACCCTGACCAGGGTTTTGTTGAGCTGCTCAATAACCTTGAAGTCGCTCTGCTGAGTTATGCGGAGAAACTCACTGGCTTCCTCTAGCGACACCTCCTTTTTGCCATAACCATCCCTTTTCTCCGAAAGACCTTTCACCGGAATATCCTCATTCGGAGTGAGGGGCGTTTTGTTCTTCCACTACCTTTACCTTCCCCTTGACGGGAGTGTGCTGAATTGGTAGGTCGGGGGGCGCGAAGATGCGACCGCTACGGGTCACACCGCTCAGCCCCGTGATATTGGTTACCTTGGCCAACAATGAACTAATGTCGGAGGTGTGTACCCCCATGGGACTGCGTGGCTATTTTGGTATGGGAAAGGGATAGGTTTTGCTGCCGAAGTGTGTCAGGGTTTTTGCGAAGCTGCGCCTTTGGTGAAATATGTCACCAAAGGTTTAGGCCTTCCAAGGCTTCTCTCATCCACGGACTGCATACATATATGCTGCTCTTCCCTCCCCTCATCACCGACTTTTAGTCGACCTTGATCCATCATTCACTGCAACAATTCCCCTACTGCCAAACATGTTTCCATGCTATATAGCTCGCCGGGATTCAACAAACAAGAATCCTCTTTATGCCCACCGTGGGGAATCACACCTCCCTTTTGTAGGGCCTCAAAGATAAACCTCCTAGGGGTTGCCACGTCCCTTAAAGGTTTAGACCTGTGTGGCCTATCTGACCCAGTGGCATTCACCGCTCCCCCTCCATGATTGGCAAGTGGGTTGGTTTTCACGTTGGGTCGATCCTCTTGAAATGTCAGCCATCCAACATCTATCAAATGTTGGAACTTGTATTTAAGGGCCAAGCTTTTTTCGATGGAATGCCCCGGGGTATTCCCATGGTACATGCAAGTCGCGTGAGGATCATACCACTTTGGGAAAGGGGGTTGGAAGATCTTCCCAGGAGTTATTACGGCCAGTTGGTTGGCGATGAGAGACAACAAGAGGTCCTCATACATCATTGGGAGTGGGGTGAATTCTGGAATTGGCCTCGGGGGAAAGTTCCTCATTGTGATGGGATTGCCGGCTAGTCGAGTTGTGGTTGGAGTTGGAACTTGGGGGGCCTCCCTTTGAACGGGTGTCTTAGGCTACATGGGTGCTGAATTAGAGGAGTTCCCGGCGTGAGCTGAGAAGCTCGGATGATGTTGCGCGTACTGATGTGTACCATGAGATGTCTGCGGGGGTTTGACCCATGCGGGCGCCGAAATGACGGCGTGGGCATCTCCCTCCTTCCTTTTTGCCCCAGTTGCTCCGATTCTTTTAGCATTGGCACTTGTGGAGGAAACGTAATCGAACTTCCCTCTTTTCAACCCTACTTCGATTCTTTCCCCGGCGAATACTAGGTCCGCGAAGCTGGATGACATGTAGCCTACCAACTTCTCATAGTAAAACACTGGCAAGGTGTCTACCATCATGGTGATCATCTCCCTTTCGACCATGGGAGGGGCCACTTGTGCTGCCAGGTCTCTCCACCGCTGTGCCTATTCTTTAACGGTCTCACCTTCCTTCTTGAACATATTTTGTAGCTAAGTGCGATCAGGAGCCATATCGGAATTATGCTGATATTGCCTTAGGAAAGCAGTAATTAGGTCCTTCCAAGTACGGATGCGGGAAGCTTCCAAATTAGTGTACCAAACAACCTCGGCTCCGGCCAAGCTATCTTGAAAAAAGTGTATTAATAGCTTCTCATCCCTAGAGTGCACGCCCATCTTGCGACAATACATCTTGAGATGGTTCTTGGGACAAGTCGTCCCTTTATACTTGTTGAAGTCTGACACCTTGAATTTTGGGGGGATAACAACATCCAGTACCAAGCAAAGATCCATCATTCCGCGAATAGATAGTCACCAAAGCCTTCAACAACCCTCAATCTCTCCTCGAGGAGATCGAGTTTCCTTCTTTCTTCGGTCGCCGGGGGTGGTCCTTCTGTGGACAAGATCATTGGCTGTGCTGTGAGGTTGGGCTGAGGCAGAGTGTTGGGTGTCGGCCCCTCGACGGGGATCGGGGGGTAGAACTCGGCATCCCTTTGGGCATACTCTTGATGATCTTCGTGGACCTCGTCGGGCTGTCGAGGAGGCTCCCCTTCAAGGATGGGGGAAGAGACATGACCCGCATCATCTTGCATGACTGGCGGCGTGTAATTAGGCAGCAATCCATAAGGGTAAGTCGCTCGGTTGTATCCCAAATGGGGGTTGCTGTTGTGCCCCAGTGTGTTCCTTCCTCGTCCTACCGTATTTGGGGGAGGATGGTGCGCGGTAGCTAGGAGAGTTGGGTCTGCTTCGGCAGCCGAACTGACAGCGGCAGCGGTGACCACGTTTTTCTCCATGAGTTGCCTCATTCCTAGCATGGCCTCCATCATAAAAGCCATTTGTTCTTTCAAAGCCGACATGTCGGCTTTCATCTGTTCCTGTGTCTCCTCTTGGTCACCCATCATTCTAGATTTGGATCTGGTGCGATAGGGATGCCTTATGGCGCGTTTAGTTATGGTGTTTTTCCTAGAAAAACCAAACGTGAGGAGTAGGTAAAAATTATGAATGCATGCTAGGGATAGAATGCAGGGGTGATTTGATTCGCACTGACTTTTGGAGTAAAAACATGGGATGAACTCATTTTATTCAAAAAGTTTATAACTAGTCAAGATCTGAGTGACAATACAAGTTCCCTAGCGTTTCCTAGTTATATGGGCCATTAAATCTATCATATGTTGAGAATAGTCGAGAAGTCTATGGATATCCTTGGGGGCGTAGTAGGTGTCCGCCATTGCTTTGGCCTTGGCTAGCAATCGGGGAAGTTCTTGACTCCCATTCAAGGTAAGAGCAAATCGGTCCATCCACATGGTTGCCTCTTGGTGTAACGAGTCGATCACCCTTCCTTTAGCTGATGCAAGCTCCATTGGAGCTTGTAGGCCTAGGATCTTCTTCATCAATGGATTCCTTTGCTTCTTGGAAGATGAATGGCAGCGAAATGGAGAAAGGAAGAGAGAGAGGAGACGCCACTTCAAGGAAAAGATGAGTCTAGAAGAAGCTCACCACCATAGGAGGCCATGGATAAGAGCTTGGAGGAAGAAGGAGATGAATGAAGGAAGAGGGAGAGAAGAGCACGAAATTTTGTACTCTAAATGAGCTTTGAGATCTGAAGTTTAATATTCAAATGATCAAAGTTGAAAAAAATGCACACTCATGACCTCTATTTATAGCCTAAGTGTCACACAAAATTGGAGGGAAATTCAAATTTCACTTGAATTTGAAATTGAATTTGTGGAACCAAACTTTCGAGCCAAAATTTCACTAATTACGATTAGTGAATTTTAGTTATGGTTCAGCCTACTAATCCAAGATCAATTCCAAGATTCTCCACTAAGTGTGCTTAGGTGTCATGAGGCATGAAAAACATGAAGGACATGCACAAAGTGTGACTATATGATGTGGCAATGGGGTGTAGTAAGCAAATGCTCACCTCCCCCTCTAAAATTTAATTGGATTGGGCTTCTACCAATTCAATTAAATTTATTTCCAACCACACACATCAAATATCCACTTAGTGCATGTGAAATTACAAAACTACCCCTAATACAAAAACTAGTCTAGGTGCCCTAAAATACAAGGGCTGAAAAATCCTATATTTCTAGGGTACCCTACCTACATTATGGAGCCCTAAATAAAAGGCCCAAAAATAATGAAACCTTAATCTAATATTTACAAAGATAAGTGGGCTCGTACTTAGCCCATGGGCCCGAAATCTACCCTAAGGCTCATAAGAACCCTAGGGCCTTCTCTTGCATCTCTGGCCCAATCTACTTGGAGTTTTCTATCCAATGCCCTTGCGGGGTAGGATTGCATCATTAGCCTCCTTTTCCACGTACACTTGGGCATACTCGTCCGCCACCCTATGCTCGTGGGTCGTGGCTAGACTTAGTTCCTCTTGGTACTTGCTGATGATGGCTAACATGTTGGTCTCTGTCTCGTATAAACGCTGAGACAAACTTCTCTTGGATCTCGAGCAACCCTTCAACTCATCCTTCAAGATCAAACTGTCTACCCGCGATTGGTCCCTTTCCTCCCTCCGGAGTTTAAGGTCATTGTTACTACCCCACAGAGCCCCTCGGAACTTGTTCCGGCCATGCTCTTCCCTACGAGCCCTCTTGGTCTCTTGTTCCAAGGCCTTGGTGGTAGCTACATTTACATCCCTCAGTTCGGCATTCTCCTTTCGGATCCTAAGAGCCACTGACTTGAACCTTTCTTTGACTGTTTGAGCTTGCTCGAGTTTTGTCCTAAGAGCCTGCACCTCTTCGTCTTCCTCCGGTGCCTCAACTTCCTCCCTTTTAGCGATTCTCAGACTTGGGAGCCAATCCAAACCTCGTGTACGAACTTTCAGCCACTCGTGATAACCACTAATGATGCCATTATGAATGCCCCTAAGCTCTTTATCTTTCCTTAATGGGCTTTCCCATGCCTTATGGACTCTTTGTATAACCTTGAAATTTTGGTCACCAAAATCTCTCACAAGGAAAGGAGACAAGCTTTCTTTCGTCGGTGCTCCCCTCATGGGGTACCCTAACTGTCTTATGGCAAGTGCGGGATTGTAGTTAATGCAACCCATCATTCCTATCAATGGGATGTTTGGGTAGCCCCCACATGAGAAGAGAACTCCCTCCTTTCCTTCTTTCCATCGTGGAAACCAGTTGACTGTTCTGCCTCCTATACCAGTCAAGTGTTGGTCCCAATCTACTCTTCTTTTTTCAACACACGAGCGATGGCTTCGGAGCGGACATGGGTGCCTTATGTCCTGTTGGAATAAGTGCGAAACCAACCATACACAAAGAGCGGGTAAACAACAGATGATCCGTGCACTACTCTTTTCGCACCTTCGGTCAAATGTGTCAAATAAGTCCGCCAAGACAGCTACCACCGGGCTCTCTTTGCTATGGTGATATGCAAGGAAATCATCAATCGTGGCTAGGTCCACCAAACCATCCACGTTTGGAAAGAGGACAAACCCAAAGATTAGCAATGCTAATACATCCATAAACGGGACCCACTCCTCTTGATTCGCCATATCCCTCGCCTTGCCTTCTAAGTACTTCTGTGGTAGGCCCACTATGCCGTTTCAAGTTTGCTCTACGCGGTCCAATCCTCTCGCCGAATCCCTGACCACAACTGCAATTTTGCTCAAGGAGGGAAGAAACCCGGAGAAAAGATACGGTTTCCTTCCCCCGAGAGGACATCCTAGAATCTCCTCAAATTCTTCAACGGTCGGTACTAATTGGAAGTCTACAAACGTGAAGCATCTCAAGGGCTGGTCATAGTATTGGGCGAGCGACGCAATGGCTTCTATGGATATCTCTGCTATGGTCAAATCTAAGATCTTTCCGTACGCCTTGCGGAAGTCTTGCATTTGGAGAGGTCCCATCAACCGCCCCAACTCCTTAATGCTGGTGATATCTAGGCCCTTAATCTTGACTTGATAAAACCTTTTGCCAGTTTGATTTGTCCCCATGTTTACTAAAGTGAAACAAAAACCCGGTGCGAATCAAAACTCTGACATCTATCATGGGTGGAATGGATGAATGCATGAAGGAATGCACATTACACAGATGCCATTTATGAATATAGGAGCCCGGGAAATTGTCTCCTTCTTAGATACAACGTCTTGGGGTAGCACAGTGCCCGATGCATGTATTTAAGAAGGTGACACGGACCCTCCGTTGGTTTGCAAAAGAGAGGGGATCAAGACAGAACCCATGCGTGATGCATATGCGAAAGGCACAACACGGGAGTGTACAGTATGACAATATTCACAAAATATATAAGCAAAAGGGGTACATGACACTTATGCATGGCAGTGTGAAAAAAATGGCACGCAGCGTGTCCACTTCGTGCCCCTATTCAAAGGACCTATATGGGAGGGAGCTAACAAGGCTTTTAGTGGTAATTCCCAAGGTGGTTATATCTCTCTTGATGGTCTCTAGAGGTATCATTCTCTTCGAAGGACATATTGCAGCAGTAGGGACTACTAGCAACAATATGTTATCAAAGAGAAAAACTCTAGATGAGGTGTCGCAACCTACCCTTCGGCAGGAGGGTGACGCGTGATTCGCGGGAGCGTGTTCCAAGAAAGGAATATGCGCGGAGTCGCCACCAACGTTTATTTGAGGAAAACGTCGGAAAAACTGGAAAAGACGTGATCTACGAACTTTAAGTGAAAGGTTCGAGAGTTGTATTTACGCACGGGGAAGGTATTAGCACCCCACGCGTCCGTCACAAGAGACGGCAGTCTTTAATCAAATGTGCAAACATGACTTAAATTTTTTATGTTCCCTTTTACGTCTTTATTTCTTTTTGTACTTTTTATATTTTTTTATCTTTTTGTGGTCGACGAGGATGTTTCCCTTACTCCTACGTATTCCTTAATTGTGATAAGGAAATCAGACCTACGTAGTTCTTTGTGAACAAAGTGTTTGGTTAAGTTGTTTTTATCCTTTTTGCAAGATATGTTTTTATTGAATGAAAGGTCATTTAAGGCGTTGGACCATTAAACAAACTTTCGATTCTTTTGAAAAAAAGAGAAGACATTAAGGCATTGGACCATTAATGATCTCTTTATTTTTTTTGAAAGAGATAATAAAGTTACATGTTGGTTTTAGGCCTTTAGAAATCTACACTTAACCAATAAAAGCGGAAAAGACCATTTCAAGGTGTTGGACCTTTAAAATGGCTTTTTTAGGCAATGACAAAAGTTTGGTTTATGAATTGATTTTAGCCTTACTTTCACTTTGGTTATTAGTTGATTCGATTAAGAAAGAAAAATCCCAAAGAGAACGCCCGATTGATTTTTTTTGGTTTATTTTACTAAAAGATATTTTTTATTATTATATTATTATTTTAATTCTTTTTGGTTTCCAATGTGGTTACGGCATGACCGAACGGTCGGATTTCATTTTAACAGAAATTAACGGATATTACAACTAAAATGATCGGTGGAAATTTATTTTATTTTTTGATTAGGCGAGAAAATGACTTAAGTAAATGACTAAAGCACGTCAAAAGGGGGTACGAAAAGTAAATGAAATGAAAATAAAAGCACGTGAAAACAAATGAGGACAACTAAGGGTACATAGAATGAATTGAAAAGTTCGATTTCGGGAACTTATCGGTTGAAGACCGAAGAACGACGAAGAACGAACGAAGAACGTCGAAGAACGGTTGAAAATCTTCGCGAAATCACCCACGGAAACGTTACAGAAGCGCCTCGGCTTGGATTTTCTTCACGGAAACAATTTTTTTCACTAATTTCAAGTGATTCTCAAATTACCAGGAGGGCTGAACATTTTTTCCATTCACTTCTCCCCCTATTTATAGGAAAATGGGGGAGAAGCTTGCCACCCAGCTCGCCCAGGCGAGCTCAGCTCGCCCAAGCGAGCTAGGTTGCTTCCTCCAGAAGCAACCGCCTTTTGGAGGAATATTCTGGAAGGCCCAAGTGGGACTAATTGCTATTTGAACCCCCATTTTTACTAAGTACACCCCCTGCCCCCTTTTTTGGTGATTCTTTTTCCGTAACGTTACGAAACTTTATGGATTTCATTACGATGCTTGTTTTCTTTCCGTAATGTTACGAAACCTTACGGACTACGCAATTAACCCCTTTTTGGTTTCTGGGATGTCACGGAACTTCACAGATTGCGCACTAACACTTCCTTTTAATTTCTGGCACGTTACAGAACTTCACGGATTGTGCTACAATGCTTTCTTTTGACTTCCGGCATGTCACGAAACTTCACGAACTGCCTAACGATGGGTGCCAAGTACCTCGAAGTGGTCAAACGAGGGTCGCATCCCAACAACGGATGGTCCCCGAACGAAATTAGGGTATGACAGTTGCCCCTCTTTACTTGTCTTTTATTGGAGATAAAAGGGAAGTAAAGATAAGACACTAATTTCATTCGAGAGAAACACCATTCGGCCAGTGAATCTCCCCGCCAGTGGAACTTGCAAAAATTTGAAAATGATCAGTACCGACACATCATCCTGATACTTTCGAATTTGCTCCTCTTGGTTGATACAAGACGCAGAATGACCATAATTTGTCTCTGCGTTTTGTTGGACACGATCGAGCCTGGGCGGCGAGACACAGAATGACCATAATTTGTCTCTGTGTGCCACCGGACTCGATCGCCTCTGGATGGCAAAAAGGTGTGCGGAATGACCATAATTTGTCTCCGCCCACCTCTCAACTTGCTTTTTTTGAATGATAAAGGGCGCAGAATTTGTCTCTGCGCGTTTATCACCCGCCTCGCTGCTCCTGAATGATAAAGGGCGCAGAATCTGTCTCTGCGCATTTACCCACTCAGCTTGTTGTTCCTGAATGATAAAGGGCACAAAATCTGTCTCTGCGCGTTTACCACCCAACTTGTTGTTCCTGAATGATATAGGGCGCAGAATCTGTCTCTGCGCGTTTACCCACTCAGCTTGTTCTTCCAGAATGATAAAGGGCGCAAAATCTGTCTCTGCGCGTTTACCACCCAACTTGTTGTTCCTGTATGATAAAGGGCGCAAAATTTGTCTCTGCACGTTTACCCACTCAGCTTGTTGTTCCTGAATGATAAAGGGCGCAGAATCTGTCTCTGCGTGTTTACCACCCAACTTGTTATTCCTGAATGATAAAGGGCGCAGAATCTGTCTATGCGCGTTTACCCACTCAGGTTGCTGTGCTTGAATGATAAAGGGCGCAGAATTCGTCTATGCACGTTTACCACCCAACTTGCTATCATGCTTTGAGTCTTATAGATAGCAAAGGAAAGTTTTAAATGGATAACCACTCGGGTATCTTCGCATGTCACGTGCCTCCAGTGTCAGTATGACAGAAATTGTCTGCGCGAAAGATGACGTAAATCTCTGCGTGTCAACGGGCTTGTTGGCCGCGACTGACAAAGGGTGCAGAAGACGACATTAGTCTCCATGTGTTATCATGCTTTGAGTCTTAGAGATAGCAAAAGAAAGTTTAAATGGATAACCACTCGGGTATCTCCGCATGTTACGTGACTCCATTGTCAGTATGACAGAAATTGTCTGCACGGAAGATGACGTAAATCTCCGCGTGTCAACGGGCTTGTTGGCCGCGATTGACAAAGGGTGCAGAAGACGACGTTAGTCTCTGCGTGCTATCATGCTTTGAGTCTTAGAGATAGCAAAAGAAAGTTTAAACGGATAACCACTCGGGTATCTCCGCATGTCACGTGACTCCAGTGTCAGTATGACTGAAATTGTGGGGGCGGCCGACAAAAGTGAGGCTCTTGCTCCTACGTATCCTCATTGAGGAACTCAGACCTACGTAGTTCTGGATAACTTGTGAGACTAAAAATAGTCTCGGCGTTTTCTTCACTAAAATGCAAACATGCTTTAGTAAAGAGAGAAAACTTCCAACTAATCAGAGCAACATATGCTTTTTGGATGAAAAACAATGTGTCTACCGGGGAAGGGGAGTAAGCTGATGAAATCTTCTCATAACCACAAATGAGATTTTGGGTGTTAGCATTTCGTTTCTAAATGACCATTTAGAGGAAACACTGGGTTCAACAAAAATAGAAGAAAATCACTCAAAGTATATTAATCTCACACAGGTAAGTGTTTCATCCTAATTCCGAACCATAGATATGCCATGACTTGATCTTGCAAATCATTTCCTATCAAATCAAAGATTACATGCGTGATCATGGATCAGTAGGACTTTTTCTTGGGAATGGTGTTTTTTGTGGAAATTTTGGCTTTGAACGTTTTTGGCCTTTTCCTTTTCTGTTTTTGTTTAGGGCGAGGCGAACAAGTCATCGACGCACATGATTTTGGTTGGTAATCAAAGGGAGAAGGTCACTTTAGGTCGTGGTTTCCTTTCTTTTCTTGTTTACTTGGTGACAAATCTGTATTGTTCAAATATTGTCTGGTCCAAAGACCTTTCTGCATATTTCTTCTGTTTTCTTTCGATCCTTGATCGGGAATTTTCTTCCTTTTTTGTGTTTCTGCTTTCTCCCATTCTTTGATTGGAAATTTTCTCTTTTTGCTTTCTTTTGATTCTTTTGATCGGGAATTTTCTCCTTCTCTCTTCTTTTCTTTTTCTTTTTTTGTTTTCTTTTGAGGGCAAGGTTTATGGTGAGTTGGGACTTTGGCTCAAGGCTTGTAGAGCGGATGGACATGATATATGTCAGGGTGCAGATCTGGTTCAGGGATATAAGGGAATGTCCCACATTATTTCCATGACACAAATGCAACAATGATGATTTGGAAACTTTATGCAAAACTAGTCATGCATGCACCTATGCGGACACTCAAGTGTCAAACTTTTATGGTCATGTGATGTTATGGCTCAGGATTCATTTCCTCTATTTAAGTCAACCCAGTGTTTCCAAAATATGTTCTTTTATCAATTTGTGCATTCATCCGAGTCTATCTTGCATGTTCGAAAAAACTTTCACAGTATTTACCCTTCAAATGTGTACACACATTTTTTTTCAAAAACTAGTTATGATCAGTGAATTTTTTCTTCAAATAAAAGTTGGAAATTATCTTTTTTCACAAGCGCGTTGTTTTTTTAGCTAGACACTTTTATTCTTATTATTTTCTTTTTTTTTTCCTTCTTTTTCTTTCCTCTTTTTTCTTTTTTAGTTATTTATCATTTGTTCATTTCCTCTCTCTTCTTTCTTTTTTTCTCTTTTTCTCTCTGAAAAAGTCGTGCGGATGAGTGCGCACACTACCTACTCATGTCTAACCACAAGGTGAACGAGAAACGCATGAAAGTGGTAAGTCGCAAAACGGTGACGAAATAACTGAGAGCCATAACGCTAAAAATTTCTAACAGAAATGAGCAATAATGATAGTAATGTTAGTAACCATATGAACAAAACAGAAAATAGTAATGTCAACAACAATATGGGCAATAACAGAAAACGTTAATAGCAAACTAATCAAAAAAACAGATATGTCAAAAAAATGCGGTGACCTCGGTCACGTGGCTCTGCTTCCTCCCTAGAAGCCGAGTAAATCTGTCATCTCCTCATCCATGCGTGCGTCCTCTGGATCGCCGGGAGCCTCTGCAGGCGCTCCCCTGCATGGGCCTCAGGCCAATCTCCGGGCCATGCAACCTCAGCCCTAAACTGATCTGGAGTAGGGCACGCAAAAGGAGCGAAACCCTGGCTCTGCTGACTGAGGCTGAGCTGGTAGAGATACACATGGGTCTGCACATGCCCCCTGTGGTTGGCCGCCTGCTGGCGAACCAAGTGCTGTAAATACCGCTCCATGCCAAATGACCCAGTTGGATCAGCCTGGTGAGGTGGTGGCGGTGCATATGCGGCCTGCGGTGCATCACCCTGCGCCTGTCTAGGCGTGCAATACTTCTCAATGCAGGCCCGGGTGATCGGCGGTCGAATCACCTTACTAGGTGCGACGGGAACCCCGAATGACTGGCAGAGGCCCGTGATCAACGCTGGAAATCCCAGGGCCCGGTTAGACTTATCTGGGTCTAGAGGGTGCCTGGTAGGCGGCATACCTGTAAATAAATAAATGGCATCAGCGATCAACTGAGCCACATGGACGCCCATCCGTGTCAGGATGGCATACACTAGCTGACACTTCGGCAGAGGGAGGTCAGAGTTATGATCGCTGGGCAGGATGTTGCTGAGCAGCAACGTCATCCACGTCTGGGTCAAGGTAGTCATGTTGGTGCGTATGATCCGCACCTGTCTCCCGGCAGCGGTCCGGGCAAAATCCTGACCTGGTATGCATAGCAGCTGGGCAATGGCCTCCTCGTCAAATCCATCGGCCCGGTTCCTTCTCTGACTATACTCCCACTCCTGGCCCTCCTCCAACACTAGCGGGTATCCCAGGAACTGGCTGAGGGCATCTGCATCAAAAGGAATCCACTGGCCCCTTACCCATGACAGCATGTCCCGCACACCCTCCTCTGTGGGCCAAGCATTGGCATAAAACTCTAGAACTATATCCGGATCAAACTTGGCCATGGGAGTGACCAGCGACGTCCAACGCCGACGAGCTATCTCCTCCTAGAAATTTGTGTACTCATCGTCCCTGAGCTGGACGCGTCTCTCTCGGTGGAAGGACCATCCCTTGATGGCTTCGAAACGCTGCTGGTACTCAGCGCTCCTGAAACGATGGTTGTCGAACTCGGGAGCGGCACTAGTCCCTTCGGCCGCGGCGTCCTTCCTAGATCTCTTTGTGGAAAGCTTTCTCGGAGCCATTTCCTGCGAAGACAAACATTTGGAAAGTTAGTTTACAAGAAAACGCTTATTTTAAATCAAAAACGACATGCTAATCTTTCCAATTTAGAACAAACTTGTGCACACATCTCCTTAATGTAAAACATTTATAAACATGCGTATGCGTAAAATATCCTACTATTTATATCAACGTACAAGGATATTCAAAACATTCTAGTTACCACACACACACACACACACACACACACACACACACATATATATATATATATATATATATATATATATTGAAAAGAATAAACATGCGCGTGCTCAAGGTATTGTGTCAAAATTGCACATGTCCATATCCTAAGTATTTTGCTACCACAAACTACCTACACACATTTGAAGTATTTTATTAACATACAAATTTTTGTTGTTTCATTCACATTTATTTATACATATATGCACATTGGAGAGCTAATCTCGCATCAAGCACACGCTTGCATTTGAAGGGGAACTTGCATGCCATCTAGATACACTTGAGGGGCAATTCCACAACATATATTCATTTGGGAAGCATTCTCATGCCATTTCTGACATGGGTACATTTTTTTTGAAAGGCTCTTTATGCTACCTATCCACAAATATGCATATTTTGAAAGGCATTTTTGCTATTCATTCACACTTTGCAAGGTATTTTTATGCCATATATTCACACACTTTGCAACGTATTTTTATGCCACATATATTCACATATACACACCGTTGAAAGGTATTTTCCATGCTACCAAGGTGCAAGGTATTCCTCATGGGGCAGCCAAATTTAAATTCTAATAAAAACCTCTCAAACATGTCCTAATATTCATGCCTTTTTACATTCAAAACCAAAATTTAGATTCCTAGGCATAAGTCATGCTTCCTTGCATTGAAATTAAAAGCTTGGGTTCCTAGGCCTAGAATTGCATTCGGGCACTCATTTTAAATCCTTCATGCTGTCCCTATATATATAAAACAGTCCCACAATCCCAAGCTTACAAAACCATGCTCATATGTCATTGAGGCATTTCACCGAGCACTTGGTGGGCACATGTTTAGGCATGAATAGCAAGAGAGTGGGGGCAATGTGGCATGCCCCATTGGTTCAGGATGCACCCTAGGCCTAAGGCCATCCCCTACAACCCCTCAATTCAAACCAATCAAGCATGAAACAAAGCCAAAATTGCTCCATAGATTTGGGCATATTCACACAATTTAGAGCACCAAAAGAAGACCAAGATACATCAATAGAAAGCTAGAAAGCTCAAGAATGGGATACTTACTTGATGGAGTGAGTAACAACACTAAGAATGGAAGAAAAAGCGCAAAAAATGGTGGCCTAGGGGTGAAAAACCCTTAATTCCCGTGAGCTTTCTTTTTTGAATGAGGGGGGGAAGTTTTTGAGTGCAGAAAACGTTCCCCTCCCCCTCTTTTAATGATTTTCGTACAGGGGTTGCACGTCCAGGCGAGCTAACCTGTACTTTTTTTTTTGTGCTATCATGAGCATGGCCCTCTACGGGTTGGCGTTCGCTTACTCGAACCCACTCAAGGTAGATTAGGCATCCATTATTTATTTTAAACAAACAACAATAATAACTACTGTGAATTTAAAGGATACTAGGCTACCTTGCAGCGGCACTTTCCGCTTGTCCCGAGCTGGGAAGGGGTGACGATCTGTCGGTCGTGACCCTAGCCTCTATTTGCGTCCGTCCCTAAGTACCTGAAAGTAGGAAACAACAATGCATGGCCAATCGTGACCGCGTCGTCGTCTTACCTTGATTGGTTTCTGCCTTTAACTTCGTCTCGACCTCTGACTATGGCCTAAGGCGATTCTGCCCCTGTTATCAGAACAATATGCATGCATATGCGTATGCATGAATGTTTTCAAATGCAATAATCTTATTAGTGAAAGCTGGTTAGGTTCAGTTTTTATTAAGCGCTTAGGGCACCCCATGAACTAAGCGAAAGGGCTCAGGTTATTACAAACTAACACATGGTTTAAAACCAAAGTGAGGACTGGAGCCTCAACCCATGTTCTCTTCTTTTAAAAGACTGTGACGAGAGATATACAGTAGACGGGAATCCCTGGGGGAAACCAAGAAGACACACAAAAATAAAAGAACATGCAGCGACACCCTTAATTGCCCCAGATTCTAAGCATAGTATCGCTTGACAACATCAGAGTTCACAGGTAAAGGTATCTCCTCGCCATCCATGTTGGTAAGCACCAGGGCTCCTCCGGAAAAAACCCTTTTCACCACGAAAGGCCCTTCGTAGTTCGGGGCCCACTTCCCTCGATTATCTTTAACCGCGTGGGACATCTTTTTCACTACAAGGTCTCCCTCATGGAACTTGCGCAAGCGTACCTTCTTGTCGAACGCATTCTTCATTCTTTGTTGATACAGGCGCCTATGACTCATAGCCGTCAAGCGCTTACCTTCAATAAGGTTGAGTTGGTCATAGCGTGTTTGAGCCCACTCTGATTCCTCTAAGCCCGATTCTGCTAGTATCCTCTGGGAAGGGATCTCTACTTCAAATGGGAGTACCGCTTCCATTCCATAAACCAAGGAATACGGCGTTGCCCCACTAGAAGTTTGTATTGAAGTTCGGTACCCATGCAAGGAAAAAGGCAACATCTCGTGCCAATCTTTGTATGACACTGTTATCTTCTGAATAATTTTCTCAATATTCTTGTTGGCTGCTTCCACAGCTCCGTTCATCTTTGGCCTGTAGGGTGTGGAGTTGTGATGCTGGATTTTGAAATCCGCACAGACTTCCTGCATCATCTTATTATTTAGGTTGGTGCCATTGTCAGTAATGATCTTCCTAGGGAGTCCGTACCGACAAATCATCTTTCTCTTTATGAATCTGACCACTACACTCCTCGTGACATTGGTGCAGGAAGCCGCCTCGACCCACTTGGTGAAATAATCTATCGCCCCGAGAATGAAGCGGTGACCATTCGAAGCCTTGGGCTCAATGGCCCCGATGACATCTATTCCCCATATGGAAAAGGGCCAAGGGGCGGAAATGACATTCAGAGGATGTGGTGAAGCATTGACATTGTTCGCGAACGCTTGACACTTGTGGCATTTCCTTACATGGACGCAGAAATCACTTTCCATGGTGAGCCAGTAATAACCTGCTCTCAGGATCTTCCTGGCCATAGCATGCCCATTGGCGTGCGTTCCAAACGAACCCACGTGGACTTCCTCGATCATGTGGTTCACCTCTTTGGCATCCACACATCGCAGGAGAGTCATCTCGTGGTTTCTTTTATATAGTATGCTCCCACTCATGAAGAAACCGGCCGCCAATCTCCTCAATGTCCTTTTATCATTGTCGGAGGTCTCCGGTGGGTACTCTTTGCTTTCGACATATCGCTTGATATCGAAATACCAAGGCTTACCGTCCCGTTCCTCTTCCACCTGACAACAATGTGCGGGTTTGCCACGACACCAAAACTCAATGTATGGTAGATCCCCGTGCGGTGTTAGCTGGAACATGGATGCCAAAGTGGCAAGCGCATCAGCCATTTGATTTTCCTCCCGAGGAACATGATGGAAGGAGATCTCATCAAAGGAATTAGTCATCTCCTTGATATAGGCTTTGTAGGGTATCAGCTTGGGGTCTCTAGTTTCCCATTCCCCTCTCAGCTGATGGATCACCAACGCTGAGTCCCAGTACACCTTGAGTAGCTTGACATTGGAGTCAATCGCTGCCTGGACGGCCAGGGCACATGCTTCGTACTCAACCATATTGTTGGTGCATTCGAACCCCAGCCTGGCTGTGAAAGGTATACATTGATTGTCTGGAGAGACCAATACTGCTCCAATGCCATGGCCTAGAACGTTTGACGCTCCATCAAACTACATGGTGCATTTGTCCCGGTCCTCGTCTAGTATTTCCTAAAACAAGGCCATGATGTCCTCGTCCGAGAATTCGGGATGCATGGGCTGATAGCCGTCGAGAAGCTGCTGAGCCAAATAATCTGCTAAGACACTTCCTTTTATCGCCTTTTAGGTAACGTAAACTATATCAAACTCGGAAAGCAAGACTTGCCACCGGGCGATCCGTCCCGTGAGAGCTGGCTTTTCAAAGATGTACTTAACCGGGTCCATCTTGGATATCAACCAGGTGGTATGGCTCAGCATGTATTGTCTTAGGCGATGGGACGCCTAGGCTAAAGCACAACACGTTCTTTCGAGCAGGGAGTAATTTATTTCACAGGCCATGAACTTCTTACTCAAGTAGTAGACATCGCGTTTTTTCTTTCTGGACTCGTCATGTTGCCCCAGCATACATCCCATCGACTCGTCCAAAATTGTCATATACAAGATGAGAGGCCTTCCAGGTATCGGTGGCATAAGCACAGGAGGATTGATGAGACACTTTTTGATCCTCCCAAATGCCTCTTGACAATCCTCATTCCAACGGTCGATTTGGTTTTTGCGTAAGAGTTTGAACAACGGCTCACAAATAGCAGTGAGCTGGGATATGAATCTGGCAATATAATTCAAACGTCCCTGGAGACCTCGGACTTGCCTCTCGGTACGGGGTTCCGGCATCTCAAGGATGGCCTTCACCTTCTCGGGGTCTACTTCTATCCCTTTCTAGCTCACGATGAAACCTAGCAACTTCCCTGATTTGACCCCAAAAGTGCACTTAGTGGGGTTCAACCTCAATTGATACTTTCTAAGCCTTTCGAACAACTTCCGCAGGTTGACAAGGTGTTCCTCCTCGGACTTAGATTTGGCAATTATGTCGTCCACATAGACCTCGATCTCTTGGTGCATCATATCGTGGAACAAAGCTACCATAGCCCATTGATAAGTTGCCCCGGCATTCTTGAGTCCAAAGGACATCACCTTGTAACAGAATGTTCCCCACAGGGTGACGAAGGTAGTCTTTTCCATATCCTCTGGTGCCATCTTTATCTGATTGTAACCGGAGAACCCATCCATGAAGGAAAATAAAGCGAAATTGGCCATATTATCCACAAGGATATCGATGTGCAGCAACGGAAAGTTGTCTTTGGGACTGGCCCGATTCAGGTCCCGATAATCCATAGACATTCACACCTTCCCATCCTTCTTAGGAACTGGTAAAATGTTGGCAACCCATTCTGGGTACCGAGCGACAGCCAAAAACCCAGTGTCAAATTTTTTCTTTACCTCTTCTTTTATTTTCAATGATGTCTTGGGCTTCATCCTTCTCAGTTTCTGTTTTACTAGGGAGCACTCAGGATTTATGGGTAATCGGTGTTGTACAATGTCAGAACTCAAACCGGGCATATCTTGGTACGACCAAGCAAAGATGTCCTTGTAGTCTCTTAGCAGGGCTGTTAATTCTTCACGGATGGGTGCGGTCATACCCGTGCCTATCTTTACTTCCCTTTTTCCACTGGCAGTTCCCAAGTCTACTAGTTCTGTCTCTTCTTGATGAGGCCCCATTTCTTGGTCCTCATGGGCGACTATCCTTTCCAACTCTGGGGGAAGTCCCACATCCTCATTCTCTTCATCTTCTGTTTGATTCGTTTCTTGCTCGAAATCGATGGGCGGGTCCCAGGTATTAGTACCTTCGAGGGACTCGTCGTCGGATCTGGCATTTTAAACATAAAGAAGTAAACATGCAAATGGATGAGAATGGGTAGAGACGTAGGAACAGATGAAGAAAGATCTTTGTATTATAAATTAAGGAACAAAAGACACAAAGCCTTAACAAAAGGAAACTCTAAAGGCTAGGCCCAACTGTAGAGCTTATAAAGCCATAAAAAGGTTTACATTACGCTTGTCCCGCAAATGTCCGGGCGCTTCTCCACTCGCCAATTTCCTAGTCGGAAATCAGGAGGGCATGGTCGTACCAAATCCGACCTACTCGGAGCATCATCTTCGCATATTGCAACGACTTGGCCTTGTTCCCCTAGACCTGCGCTTATAAAGCTCCTACTTATGTGGCGGGGCGGGCTTCCTTTGTCTTCTTGTCTTAAACGCGAGCCTTGACTTCCGCTTTTCCTTCCCGCAATGCTTTTCCTTATATCTGCCCGTGTCGGTTTGTAGCCTAACCCAAACTTCCCACGATTTCCTTTGGCGCTTATCAAGCTAGTTATGCCGCCGTTGTCCTTGCCTAAACCCATTCCGGGCTCGTAGCCATTCCCCAACATTACCCGGGCCACCATTACTGCCGTATCTGACAGGCAAGGTTGCCCAGAGAAGGAATCCACGGAGGAAATGCTTACCACCTCGAAAGACTGGAAAGCGGTTTCTAATGACTCCTCCGCGGCTTCCACATATGGCATAGAGGATGGGCAACTCACCAAGATGTCTTCCTCGCCTGATACGATAATCAAATGCCCTTCCACTACGAACTTCAATTTTTGGTGGAGTGTAGAAGGAACAACTCCCACCGAATGGATCCACGGGCGTCCCAATAGGCAGCTGTAAGGGGGGTTAATATCCATTATTTGAAAGGTAACCTGATAGGTGTGAGGGCCTATCTATACCGGGAGATCGATCTCTCCCCTAACCTCTCGGCGGGTGGCGTCGAAGGCAAGAACCACCATGGAACTCGGCTTTAGATGGGAAGCATTAAACAATAATTTCTCCAAAGTGCTTTTGGGCATCACGTTTAAGCTGGAACCATTATCGATGAGCACCTTGGCTACAACGTGGTCCATACACTTGACTGATACATGCAAAACCTTGTTATGCCCTCTTCCCTCGGCAGGGATTTCTTCTTCGGCGAAGGCGAGATAGTTGTTGGCGGTGATATTATTGACGAGCCCTCCAAAGCCTTCTACAGAGATATCTTGGGCCACATGGGCCTCGTTCAAAACCTTTACTAGTAGAGCCCGATGAGGCTCCGAGCTCATGAGTAATTCCAACAGCGAGACCCTGGTCGGGGTTTTGTTGAGCTGCTCAATAACCTTGAACTTGCTCTGCTAAATTCTGTGGAGAAACTAGCTAGCTTCCTCTAGCGACACCTCCTTCTTGCCATAACCATCCTTTTTCTCCAGAAGACCTTTCACCGGAATATCCTCATTTGGAGTGAGGGGCGTCTTATCATCTTGTTCTTCCACTACCTTTGCCTTCCCCTTGACGTTCGTGGGCTAAATTGGTAGGTCGGGGGGCGCGAACACGCGACCGCTGCGGGTCACTCCGCTCAGCCCCGTGATATTGGCTACCTTGGCCGATAATGAACTGATGTTGGTGGCTTCTTCTTCTTTTTTGTTCAGAGGGGTGTACCTCCATGGGACTGCGTGGCTGTTTTGGTATGGAAAAGGGACAGGTTTAGCTGCCGAAGGGTGTCGGGGCTTTTGCAAAGCTGCACCCTTGGGGAAATATATCACCAAAGGTTTAGGCCTTCCAAAGCTTTCCTCATCTACGGACTGCATACATATATACTGCTCTTCCCTCCCCTCATCACCGACCTCCAGTCGGCCTTGATCTATCATTCCCTGCAACAATTCCCCTACTGCCAAACATGTTTCCATGCTATGTAGCTCGCCGGGATGCAACAAACAAGAATCCTCTTTATGCCCACCGTGGGGAATCACACCTCCCTTTTGTGGGGCCTCAAAGATAAACCTCCTAGGGGTTGCCACGTCCTTTAAATGTTAAAACTTGCGCGGCCTATCTGACCCAATGGCATTAACTGCTCCCCCTCCATAATTGGCAAGCAAGTTGGTTTTCACATTGGGCTGATCCTCTTGAAATGTCAGCCATCCAGCATCTATCAAATGTTGGAACTTGTATTTAAGGGTCAAGCATTTTTCGATGGAATGCCCTGGGGTATTCCCATGGTACGTGCAAGTCGCGTTAGGATCATACCACTTTGGGAAAAGGGGTTGGAAGATCTTCCCCGGAGTTATTACGACCAGTTGGTTGGCGATGAGAGATGGCAAGAGGTCCTCATACGTCATTGGGAGTGGGGTGAATTCTGGAATTGGCCTCGGGGGAAAGTTCCTCATTGCGTTGGGATTGCCGGCCGGGCGAGTCGTGGTTGGAGTTGGAACTTGGGGGGCCTCCCTCTGAACGGGTGCCTTAGGCTGCATGGGTGCTGAATTAGAGGAGTTCCCGGCGTGAGCTGAGAAGCTCGGATGATGTTGCGCGTACTGATGTGTACCATGAGATGTCTGCGGGGGTTTGACCCATGCGGGCGCCGAAGTGACGGCGTGGGCATCTCCCTCCTTCCTTTTTGCCCCAGTTGCTCCGATTCTTTTAGCATTGGCACTTGTGGAGGAAACGTAATCGAACTTCCCTCTTTTCAACCCTACTTCGATTCTTTCCCCGGCGGATACTAGGTCCGCAAAGCTGGACGGCATGTAGCCTACCAACTTCTCATAGTAAAACACTGGCAAGGTGTCTACCATCATGGTGATCATCTCCCTTTTGACCATGGGAGGGGCCACTTGTGCTGCCAGGTCTCTCCACTACTGTGCGTATTCTTTAAAGGTCTCACCTTCCTTCTTGAACATATTCTGTAGCTGAGTGCGATCGGGAGCCATATCGGAATTATACAAATATTGCCTTAGGAAAGCAATAATCAGGTCCTTCCAAGTACGGATGCGGGAAGCTTCCAGATTAGTGTACCAAACAACTGCGGCTCCGGTCAAGCTATCTTGAAAAAAGTGTATTAATAGCTTCTCATCCCTAGAGTGCGCGCCCATCTTGCGACAATACATCTTGAGATGGTTCTTGGGACAAGTCGTCCCTTTATACTTGTCGAAGTCCGGCACCTTGAATTTTGGGGGGATAACAACATCTGGTACCAAGCAAAGATCCATCATGTCCGCAAATGGATAGTCACCAAAGCCTTCAACAACCCTCAATCTCTCCTCGAGGAGATCGAGTTTCCTTCTTTCTTCGGTCGCCGGGGGTGGTCCTTCTGTGGACAAGATCATTGGCTGTGCTGTGAGGTTGGGCTGAGGCAGAGTGTTGGGTGTCGGCCCCTTAACGGGGATCGGGGGGTAGAACTCGGCATCCCTTTGGGCATACTCTTGATGATCTTCGTGGACCCCGTCGGGCTTTCGAGGAGGCTCCCCTTCAAGGATGGGGGAAGAGACATGACTCGTATCATCTTGCATGACTGGCGGTGTGTAATTAGGCGACAATCCATAAGGGTAAGCCGCTCGATTGTATCCCAAATGGGGGTTGCTGTTGTGCCCCAGTGTGTTCCTTCCCCGTCCTACCGTATTTGGGGGAGGGTGGTGCGCGGTAGCTAAGAGAGTTGGGTCTGCATCGGTAACCGAACTAACAGCGGCAGTGGTGGCCACGTTTTTCTCCATGAGTTGCCTCATTCCTAGCATGGCCTCCATCATAAAAGCCATTTGTTCTTTCAAAGCCGACATGTCGGCTTTCATCTGTTCCTGTGTCTCCTCTTGGTCACCCATCATTCTAGATTTGGATCTGGTGCGATAGGGATGCCTCGTGGCGCGTTTAGTTATGGGGTTTTTCCTAGAAAAACCAAACGTGAGGAGTAGGTAAAAATTATGAATGCATGCTAGGGATAGAATGCAGGGGTGATTTGATTCGCACTGACTTTTGGAGTAAAAACATGGGATGAACTCATTTTATTCAAAAAGTTTATAACTAGTCAAGATCTGAGTGACAATACAAGTTCCCTAGCGGTTCCTAATTATATGGGCCATTAAATCTATCATATGCTGACAATAGTCAAGAAGTCCGTGGATCTCCTCGAGGGCGGAGTAGGTGTCCGCCATTGCTTTGGCCTTGGCTAGCAATCGGGGAAGTTCTTGACTCCCATTAAAGGTAAGAGCAAATCGGTCCATCCACATGGTTACCTCTTGGTGTAACGAGTCGATCACCCTTCATCTAGCCTCCTTTTCCACGTACACTTGGGCATACTCGTCCGCCACCCTATGCTCGTGGGCTGTGACTAGACTTAGTTCTTCTTGGTACTTTGAGATGATAGCTAACATGTTGGTCTCTGTCTCGCATAAACGCTGAGACAAGTTTCTTTTGGACCTTGGGCAAACGGATAACTCTTCTTTTAAAACCATGATATGTGCTCGTGATCGGTCTCTCTCTCCCCTTCGAAGCTTGAGCTCACTGTTGCTGCCCCATAACGCTCCACGGAATTTGTCATGGCCATGCTCTTCCTTGCGAGCCCTCTTGGTTTCCTGTTCAAGGGCTTTTGCGGTAGCTGCATTTTCTTCTCGTAACCCGGCACACTCTTTCAGGACGTCTGTAGCGACCAACTTGAATTTTTCTTTGGCAAGTCTCGCTTTTCCTGGTTCGGTTTTCAGAGCTCAGACTTCTTCATCCTCTTCCGGAGCTTCAAAGTTCTCTTCATTGATAATCTTTAACTTGGCGAGCTAATCTAAACCTCGTGTACGAACTTTCAGCCATTCATGATAACCACCAATGATGCCATTACGAATGCCCCTAAGTTCTTTATCTTCCCTTAACGGGCTTTCCCACGCCTTATGGACTCTTTGTATAACCTTGAAATTTTGCACGCCAAAATCTCTCACAAGGAATGGAGACATGCTTTCTTCCGTCGATGCTCCCCTCATGGGGTACCCTAACTATCTTATATCAAGTGTGGGATTGTAGTTAATGCAACCCCTCGTTCCTATCAATGGGATGTTTGGGTAGCCTCCACATGAGAAGAGAACACCCTCCTTTCCTTCTTTCCATCGTGGAAACCAATTGACTGTTCTGCCTCCTATCCCAGCCTAGTGTTGGTCCCAATCTACTTTTCTTTTCTCGACACACGAGCGATGGCTTCGGAGCGGACATGGATGCCTTATGTCTTGTTGGAATAAGTGTGAAACCAACCATACACAAAGAGTAGGTAAACAACAGATGATCCGTGCACTACTCATTTCGCTCCTTCGGTCAAATGTGTCAAATAAGTCTGCCAAGATAGCTACCACCGGGCTCTCTTTGCTATAGTGATATGCAAGGAAAGCATCAATTACGGCTAGGTCCACCAAACCATCCACGTTTGGAAAGAGGACAACCCCAAAGATTACCAATGCTAATATATCCATAAACGGGACCCACTCCTCTTGATTCGCCATATCCCTCGCCTTGCCTTCTAAGTACTTCCGTGGTAGGCCCACTATGCCGTTTCGAGTTTGCTTCACGCGGTCCAATCCTCTCACCGAATCCCTAACCACAATTGCAATTTTGCTCAAGGAGGGAAGAAACCCGGAGAAAATATATGGTTTCCTCCCCCCCAAGAGGACATTCTAGAATCTCCTCAAATTCTTCAACGGTCGATACTAATTGGAAGCCTCCATACATGAAGCATCTCAAGGGCTGGTCATAGTATTGGGTGAGTGATGCAATGGCTTCTGTGGATGTCTCTGCTATGGTCAAATCTAAGATCTTTCCGTACGCCTTGCGGAAGGCTTGCATTTGGAGAGGTCCCATCAACCGCCCCAACTCCTTAATACTGGTGATATCTAGGCCTTTAATCTTGACTTGATAAAACCTTTTGCTAGTTTGATTTGTTCCCATGTTTACTAAAGTGAAACAAAAACCCAGTGCGAATCAAAACTCCGACATCTATCACGGGTGGAATGGATGAATGCATGAAGGAATGCACATGACACAGATGAATACGGGAACCCGGGAAATTGTCTCCTTCTTAGATACAACGTCTTGGGGTAGCAAAGTGTCCAACGTATGTGTCGCAACGTGCCCTTCACGGGCGAGGCTCACGGGTGCGCTTTCCAAAGGAGGAAAGATGCGCGGAGTCGCCACCAACGTTTATTTGTGGAAAACGTCGGGAAAACCGAAGGAAACCAGTCAAAATGAAAATTCTAAGTTCGGGAGTTATATTTACGTTTGAGGAAGGTATTAGCACCTCTCACGTTTGTCTCAAAGGACAACAGCCTATTTTTTAGAATTGTGGAAATTGTGTTACCTTAACTTTTATTTCTTTTTATTTTTTGAGGTCGACAAAAGCAGGGCTCTTGCTCCTACGTACCCTCCATCGAAGAGGAAATCAGACCTACGTAGTTCTTTCTTATGCATGAATCAAGTGATTCTTTTTACTTGAAAGGTGATCATTTTAAGGCGTTGGACCTTAAGAATGATCCATTTTACTTGGTAAGAAACTGAAATGATAAACTTTCAAAATCCTATTTTTTGTGGACGAGCTTGACTAGGCGAGTTGATTTTAGCCTTAGTTTCACTTTAGTTATTAGTCAATGCAATTAAGAATGAGAAATCCCAAAGAGAAAACGTCCGATTGATTTTTCGCTTTATTTTACTAAAAGGTATTTTTTTATTATTATATTATTATTTTACCTCTTTTTTTATTTCCAACGTGATTACGGCACGACCGAACGGTCGGAATTCATTTTAACCAAAATTAACGGATGATACAATTCAAACGATCGGTGGAAATTTATTTTATTTTTAGATTAGGCGAGAAATGACTTAAATAAATGGCTTAAGCACGTCAAAAGGGGGTATAAAAAGCGAATGAAAACGAGAATAAAAATACATGAAACAAAATGTGGACCACCACGGGTACATAGAATGAATTGAAAAGCTCGGTTTGAGGTACATACCCGTTGAAGACTGAAGAAAACGAAGAACGGACGATGAATGTTGAAGAACGGTCGCGAATCTTCGCGTAATTACTCACGGAAACGTTACAGAAGCGCCTCGGCTTGGATTTTCTTCACGGAAATAATTTTCCTCAGCAATTTCGAGAGAATGAGAAGTGCCAAGAAGGCTGAACCATTTTCTTCTTCACTCCTCCCCCTATTTATAGCAAAATAGGGGAGGAGCTTGCCACCCAGCTCGCCCAGGCGAGCAAGGTTGCTTCCTCCAGAAGCAACAGCCTTCTGGAGGAAGGATCTGGAAGGCCCAAGTGGGCCAGATTGCTATTTGTACACCCCTTTTTACTAAATGCACCCCCCTTCTATTTTTTTGATAATTCTTTTTCCGTAACGTTACGAAACTTTACAAATTTCGTAACGATACTTATTTTCCTTCCGAAAGGTTACGAATCCCTACAGATTATATATTTACTCTTTTTTAGCTTTCGAAGAAGTTACGGAAACTCACGGATTAAACGAAAACACCTCTTTTCGATTTCCACCACATTACGGAATTTCACGGATCGCGTAAGCCTGCTTCCTTTTGATTTCTGACACGTCTCGGGACTTCATTTATTGTGCAACAAAGGATGCCAAGTAATCTCAAAGCGGCTAACCAAAGGTTGCATGTCATCAAGTAATAATCCCCGGACGAAATCAGGGTATGATAGTTGCCCCTCTTTACTTACCTTTTATCGGAGATAAGAGGAAAGCA
>NC_016090.4:13772992-13777489 GCF_000004515.6 Glycine max | reverse complement strand
AGCTAATAACACTCCCACGTGTCGTTTACAGCAGTTTCACTTTAGTTATTAATCAATTCGATTAAGAATGAGAAATCCCAAAAAGAAAACGTCCGATTGATTTTCTGCTGTATTTTACTAAAAGATGTCTTTTTGATTATTATATTATTTTTTACCTCTTTTTGATTTCCAACGTGGTTACGGCACGACCGAACGGTCGGAATTTATTTTAACCGAAGTTAATGGATAATACAATTCAAACGTTCGGTGGAAATTTAAGTAAAAGCGAGAAATGACTTAAGTAAAATGGCTTAAGCACGTCAACAGGGGGTATAAAAAGTAAACAAAACGAGAATAAAAATGCACGAAACACAATGTGGACCACTACGGGTACATAGAATGAATCGAAAAGCTTGGTTCGAGGTACTTACCCGTTGAAGATCGAAGAACGATGAAGAACGTCGAAGAACGGTTGAAACCTTTGCGAAATTCCTCACGGAAAACGTTACGGAAACGTTTCGGAAGCGCCTCGGCTTAGATTTTCTTCACGGAAACAATTTTTCCAAGCTAATTCGAAAGAGAGAGAAATGCCAAAGGGGATGAACCCTTTTCTTCTTCACTTCCTCCCCTATTTATAGCAAAATAGGGGAGGTGGTTGCCGCCCAGCTCGCTCAGGCGAGCCAGGTTGCTTCCTCCAGAAGCAACAACCTTCTGGAGGAATATTCTGGAGGGCCCAAGTGGGCCTGGGTGCTATTTGCACCCCCATTTTTACTAAGTACACCCCCTCTGCTTTTTTTTGGTGATTCTTTTTTTGTAAAGTTATGGAAACTTACGAATTTCGTAACGATACTTGTTTTCTTTCCATAATGTTACGGAACCCTGCGGATTACATAATCATCCCCTTTTTGACTTAGGGAATGTTACGGAACCTCACTTAATTATGCAACGATGCTTCCATTTGATTTCCGATGTGTCACGGAAACTTACGGATTGTGCATCAATATTTTTTTGGTTTTCCGGCATGTCCTGGAATTTCACAAATTTCCTAATGATGGGTACCAAGCACCTCACAAGGACCAAAGAAAGGTCGCGTGTCATCAAGCAAAGGTCCCCGGACGAAATTAGGGTATGACAGTTGCCCCTCTTTACTTGTCTTTTATTGGAGATAAAAGGGAAGTAAAGATAAGACACTAATTTCGTTCCTCTCGATTTGACGAGAGTCGCGGGTGACCATAAAATCTCCACATGCAAATGACTTGTTGTTCCCAGAATTTCACAAATTGCCTAATGATGGGTGCCAAGCACCTCACAAGGACCAAAGAAAGGTCGCCTGTCATCAAGCAAAGGTACCCGGACAAAAATTAGTGTATGACACTAATTTCGCTCCTCTCGGTTGACGAGAGTCGCGGGTGACCATGACTTGTCGTTCCCGGATCTTCACAAATTGCCTAATGATGGGTGCCAAGCACCTCACAAGGACCAAAGAAAGGTCGCATGTCATCAAGCAAAGGTACCCGGACGAAAATTAGTGTACGACACTAATTTCGCTCCTCTCGGTTGACGAGAGTCGCGGGTGACCATGAAATTTCCGCATGTAAATGACTTGTTGTTCCCGGAGGAACAAAAGGTGCAGAAGACTATGTCAGCCTCTGCATGCTATCAAGCGTTCTGTCTTACAGATAGCAAAAGAATGTTTATACGGATAACCACTCTGGTATTTCCGCGTATCATCGGGCCCGCCGCCTCTGGATGATACAAGGGTGCAAAATGACCAAATTTGATCTCTGCTTGTCATCGGGCCCGCCGCCTCTGGATGACAAAAGGGTGCGGATAACCGTAAGGTATCTCCGCGTATCATCGGGCCCGCCGCCTCTGGATGATACAAGGGTGCAGAATGACCAAATTTGGTCTCTGCTTGTCATCGGGCCCGCCGCCTCTGGATGACAAAAGGGTGCGGATAACCGTAAGGTATCTCCGCGTATCATCGGGCCCGCCGCCTCTGGATGATACAAGGGTGCAGAATGACCAAACTTGGTCTCTGCTTGTCATCGGGCCCGCCGCCTCTGGATGACAAAAGGGTGCGGATAACCGTAAGATATCTCTGCGTATCATCGGGCCCGCCGCCTCTGGATGATACAAGGGTGCAGAATGACCAAATTTTGTCTCTGCTTGTCATCGGGCCCGCCACCTCTAGATGACAAAAGGGTGCAGATAACCGTAAGGTATCTCCGCGTATCATCGGGCCCGCCGCCTCTGGATGATACAAGGGTGCAGAATGACCAAATTTTGTCTCTGCATGTCATCGGGCCCGCCGCCTCTGGATGACAAAAGGGTGCGGATAACCGTAAGGTATCTCCGCGTATCATCGGGCCCGCCGCCTCTGGATGACACAAGGGTGCAGAATGACCAAATTTTGTCTCTGCTTGTCATCGGGCCCGCCGCCTCTGGATGACAAAAGGGTGCGGATAACCGTAAGGTATCTCCGCGTATCATCGGGCCCGCCGCCTCTGGATGACACAAGGGTGCATGTCACATGACCTCAGGGTCAGTATGACAAAGATTATGGGGCCGCCGACAAAAGCAAGGCTCTTGCTCCTACGTATCCTCCAATGAGGAACTCAGACCTACGTAGTTCTAGATAACTTGTGAGACTTGAAAAGTCTCCATCGGAAAATGCTGACATCTCCGGAAAGGGCGCAGATGACCACATTGGCCTCTGCTCGTCAATCACACTTGGGGTCACTGAATGACGAGGTGCGGATAACCGTAAGGTGTCTCCGCGGGCTACCAGCTCTTGGGTCATGGCAACAAAAGGCGGTGTGGTCGACAAAAGCGAGGCTCTTGCTCCTACGTATCCTCCAATGAGGAACTCAGACTTACGTAGTTCTGGATAACTTGTGAGACTTGAAAAAGTCTCGTTGTTTTCTCCACTAAAATGCAAACATGCTTTAGCAAAGAGACAAATATTCCAACTGATTTAGAGCAGCATACGCTTTTTTGAGTGAAAAACAATGCGTCTACCGGGGAAGGAGAGTCTGCTGATGAAATCCCCCATAACCTTAACTGAGATTTTGGATGTTAGCATTTCGTTTTCTAAATGAACATTTAGAGGAAACACTGGGTTCGACAAAATAGAAGAAAATCACTCAAAGTGTATCAATCTCGCACAGGTAAGTGTTTCATCCTAATTCCGAACCATAGATATATCATGACTTGACTTTGCAAATTATTTCCTATCAAATCAAAAATTACATGCGTGATCATGGATCAATAGGACTTCCCTTGGGAATGGGTTTTCTTGATGGGTTTTTTCGGCTTTTGTGTGTTTTTGCCCCTTTTCCTTTTCTGTTTTGGTTTTGCGCGAGGCGAACAAGTCACCGACGCACTGGATTTTGGTTGGTAATCAAAGGGAGAAGACCACTTTAGGTCATGGTTTCCTTTTCTTTCTTTTGTTCATTTGGTGACAATTATGTATTGTTCAGATATTGTCTGGTCAAAAGACCTTTCTGCACATTTCTTCTAGTTTCTTTGATCAAGAACTTTCTTTCCTTCCCTTTTTTACTTTCTCCCATTCTTTGGTTGGGAATTTTCTTTCTTTTCTTTTTGCTTTCTCCCACTCTTTGATTGGGAATTTCCTTTCTTTTCTTTTTGCTTTCTCCCACTCTTTGATTGGGAATTTCCTTTCTTTTCTTTTTGCTTTCTCTTTGATTGGAAATTTTCCTTCTTTCCGTTTTTGCTTCCGAGGGTAAGGATTATAGTGAGTCATGATTTTGGCTCAAGGTTTGTAGAATGGCTAGACATGATACATGTCAGGGTTTGGTTTGGCTCAAGGATAAAAGGGGTGCCCCACATTATTTCCATGACACAAATGCAAAAATGATGATTTGGAAATTTTATGCAAAACTGGTCATGCATGCACCTATGCGGACACTCAAGTGTCAAATTTTTATGGTCATGTGATGCTAGGGCTCAGGATTCATTTTCCTCTATTTTAAATCAACCCAATGTTTCCAAAATATGCTCTTTTATCCATTTGTGCATTCATCCGAGTCCATTTTGGGCGTCCGGGGAAATTTTCACAGCATTCACCCTTCAGGTGTATACACATTTTTTCAAAAACTAGTTATGATCAGTGATTTTTTCAAAGAGAAGTTGGAAGTCATCTCTTTTCAAAAGCATGTTGGTTTTTCAGCTAGACAACTTATTTTTCTTTTTTCTCTCTTTTTCCTTTTTATCATTTGTTTATTTCTTTTTCTTGTTTGTTTTTTTTCCTTCTTTTTTTTTATGAGGTATTTTGCTACCTAAACATGTGTATATTTTTGTGAGGTATTTTTGCTATATACATGCATATCCAAGGTATCTTGCTACCTAAACATACATATATATATTTTGTGAGGTATCTTTTTGCTACATACATGCATATCTAAGGTATCTTGCTACCTAAACATACATATATATATTTTGTGAAGTGTGTTTTTGTTTACATACATGCATATCTAAAGTATCTTTCTACCTAAA
>NC_016090.4:13771902-13772504 GCF_000004515.6 Glycine max | reverse complement strand
TTAGAGCTGGCACTCCAGACCCTGTTGGCCTTCTTCGGGTCCACTAGGTGTCTTGCGGGCACAATCCCTGAAAACAATAGATGAAATCAGAAATCAGTTGAGCGATATGCATACTTACCTATGATGATGTGACCTTGTCGGGGGGGGGGGGGGGGGTACCAACACCCCGGAGGACTGATAAAGGCCCCTAACCCGAGCTGGAAAACCCGGGGCCCCGGTGGAATTTTCCGGGGCCCCTAAGGGGCTTGGGGGGGCGAACCCCGCCAACAAAAGATGAAATCCGAAATCCGTTGAACTATATGCCTACTTACCCCTGGCGGGACAACACAGACCAACTGATACTTTTTCAGGGGGAAAATGGCGTTTCCGTCCCTGGGCAAAAAGTTGCTAAATAACAATGGCCTCCATATCTGTGTAAAAAAGGGCATGTTGGGGCGCATGAACCCCACTCCTCTCTTTTGAGCGGGACGGGGGAAAACTTGCCCCCGGATGCATAAAAACTGTGTGAAAACCCCCCCCCCTGGGTGGGCCCCCACAGTTGGCCCCCCCCCCAAATCAGGGGGGGGCCCCGGAACCCTTAAAAGGAAACTACCGGCCCCCTA
>NC_016090.4:13758022-13770255 GCF_000004515.6 Glycine max | reverse complement strand
CTCATGCACGGTGCCCTCATTGCCCCAGTGTAAGGCTTTGAGGTATCAATCGTTGCCTTTCGTCATGACCTTGTAGGAGGGAACCTATTGGGTGAGAACTTCTAATCTGCCCCTAGGTTCGCTTGAAGTTTTTGCATGGTGCCTTTCGTTGCCCCAGTGTAGGGCTTAGAGGTACCAATTGTTGTCTTGTTTTCACGACCTCGTAGTGAGGAAGAATGAAAGAAGCAGTTGATTCTTGCAAAAAAGAATTTTCCAAGGACGAGAAATAATTGAAGGATCTTTCAGTTGATGGATTAAGTCAAATGACTCCTATGTAGAAGCAAGATGTTTTGATGTCTTGATGATGCTAAAGGATCAAGTGCTTCTAAGTTTTATCCAAGAAAATCAAGATATATGATCAAGTTTGATCTCTTTAGAATTTTAGGAAGAAGTTTCCACATTGAAACAAACAAAGGTTTGACCAAAGAATTCTATCATTTCAATTTGAGATTTGCTCTCTGGTAATCGATTACCAGTAGTTAAAAATGTTTTTATTCAAATTTTTAAAACCTGTAATCGATTACGTAAGTCTTGTAATTGATTACCAGAGGGGATTTTCAGAAAATAATTTCCAAGAGACATATCTATTCAAATGTTTTATGAACGGCCATTCAAATGTTTTAAAGAGAGTTTTCATTGCCCAAACAGTTTTATCCTCTCGAAAGATCAAGAGTTTTTCTGAACTGAAATGTCTTATCCTCTCAAAAAGATTCCTTGGTCAACCACTTGCATATTCAATAATGAATTTTGATTGGTCTTCATTGTACAATCTACCTCTTTTACGAGAGACCTCTTCTTCTCTTCTTCTTATTTCTGAAAAGGGATTAACAGACCGTGGGTCTCTTGTAGTAGAGGATTCTTGAACACAAGGGAATGGTTGTCCCTATGTGCATTGTTAATCCGAAAAGAGAGAGTGAAAGTTTAATTGGGGAATAATATTCGTATCTTAATTCAATCCCCTCTTCTTCTCAAGGTAACTGAGGCCATTTGTCCAACATCCTATTCTTGATAACTCACTTCTCTCTAAAAAGACAAAATGAGGTCACATGAACGTCTATATTTTTACTTGAAAACACAGTCAATCAAATGCCTTTTTATTTTTTATTTTGAAACTTATTTTTTATTTTGAAACTTATTTGTTTTGAACTTTGCTCATTGTTTTACGGCACCCCCACCAACGTGCAAGATGAGTAATCTCTGATTGAACGGTCTTGGAAGTCAACACTCAGGAGCGCAGGTTGCTTGAGCAAATAGACCAATGGCTTACACTCACATTCCGGTGGAAGTTGAATAAGCAAAGATGTGTTCGTGAGAGGATGTCCATTTTATCTATATCATTTAACATTTTAACTGTGGTTTATGGCATAAACTTGAAAATCCTGATGAGTCATAACAACAGCTTCCAGAATTGCCCCATGTATGGTGTTGCTTGTTAATGTTAGGATTCAACAAGCGATTCTCCTCAAATTTCAGCCAGCCCGTATCAATTAGACCTTGCACCTTACGCTTCAGAGCCCTACAATGCTCAATGGAACGCCCCGGGGCTTCTCCGTGACAAGCACACGTTGCGTTCGAGTCGTATTCTCGGAGAAATGGAGGTTGATGAACCTTGGCTAGGGTTATGGCTACCATTGAATTATCAAGTAGATATGGGAGCAAGTCAGCATAGGACACTGGGATTGGGGTGAATTCTACAGGCTTTTGCTGCAAAATTCCTTTTTATTGGTGTTTTTTGGTTTGTGCTAAAGGTGGTCTTCGTCATTGGAAGTGCGGTAGACAGACTTTGTGGTTGATTTAGGGATGGCCTTTGTGGATAACTGGGTGGTGGGTAAGGAGAAAGTTTGTTATTGGCTGAGTAAAGATATTGTTGGGTTGGTGGGAAATTTGGCCGTACAGGAATGGCAGTCACAGCATGGGTTTCTCCCTCATCCTCACCCTCTTTATTTGCCCCAGTTTTCTCAGTCGTCCTAGTAGGATGATCAAATTTGCCTCTTTTCGGACCCACATTGATCCTTTCACTGGCGAAGACCAAATATGCAAAGCTTTGAGGGTGCGCAGCCCACCATCTTTTCATAGTAGAGTACCGATAATGTGTCTACCATCACGATTATCGTCTCCCTTTCCATTATTGGGGGTACCACCTGGGCCGCCAGATCCCTCCACCTTTTGGGCGTGTTCTTTGAATGATCCGTCCCCCTTTTTGCACATGTTCTGTAGTTGCATCCTATCCGGAACCATATCAAAATTGTACTGATACTGCCTAACAAAGGCAACCATTAGGTCCTTCCAAGAATGGACTCGGGAAGGTTCCAAGTTAGTGTACCAGGTAACAGCTACCCCAGTAAGACTTTCTTGGAAGGAATGTATCAGCAATTCCTCATCTTTTGCGTATTCCCCCATCTTCTGACAATACATCTTTAGATGGTTCTTGAGACAAGTAGTCCCCTTGTACTTGTCAAAGTCCAGCACCTTGAACTTGGGAATGACCATGTTTGGGTATTAGGAACAACTTTTCTAGGTTAGCAAAGGCATAATCTTCACCTCCTTCAATGGCCCTGAGCCTTTCCTTTAGATGATCCGCCTTTCCCTTTTCGGCCATAGCAGGAGGGGCTCTTCCCACCGCAAAATGCAATGGTTGTGGTTGTGGGCGAAACTGAGGGCCCTCCAAAGTGTTTTCAAAGGGTATACCACCAACTGCTTGCCCTTCAGTGGCATATCCGAGCCAAGGCTCGAAGTCAGCTAGATTGTGGTGGGGAATTTCATGTGTCTCCCCCATGGTTTGAGAGATATGTGCCTGATGAGGTTATTTGTTCTCAATGAGTATCGGAGTGGAGTTATTGAGATTTTCATTGAGAGTGTATGCCACATTGGGTGGTGTATAGTTGGGAGGCAAGCCATATGATGGGAAGGCGTGCTCGTTTTGAATTTGCACATCATGGGGTCATCCGTACTTCCCAAATCTTTGCCTACCATATTTGAGGTTGGATGATTCATTTGCTTGAGGCCAGATGGGAGCATCGGGTTCACCTTAGCGACAGCGCTAATAGCGGCAACTATAACCGCATTGGCTTCCATTATCTTCTTCATGCTCATCATGGCCTTCATCATTGTGGCCATTTTCTCTTTCATGGCCTCCTTGTCGGCCTTCATCTTCTTTTGCACCTCCTCTGCTTCACCCATTACTCTAGCTCTAGCACGAGTTCAGTAAGGGTGCCGTAAAGCGTGTCCTTTTCTTTTTGATAATAATGATTAAGATCATTTTTATTTTATTTTATTTATTTATTTATTTTTATTTTATTTTCAAGGAAAGAATGCAATGAGCAATGTAACCAATGAAAAGCATGGATGTATGCGAATGATGTACAGTTGAAGTATTGTGCAGGATATGGGGTTGAATCAATTTAGATTTTCCACATGGTCCATGACATCTTTGTCAAGGTGAAACTGGAAGTAACAAGGACATCAACAATCTTAAATATGTTTGGCAGTAGACGAAGCAGTGATGTGACTCGATTCATCTTTTGCCCCAATTTTTGCAAGATAGTTACTTCCATTCTTCAACTTGATTTGATGAACTTTTTTCGAAAAAGCATGAGCTTGGTTCAACCCTATAATCCAAGGAATGGCAATTCTGATCGCCAATACTTCAACAACATCTCATAGGGATGAATGACTTGGGCATACTTTAAGCCGTGCATGGAAAATGTAATTATGAAATTGAGATGCCCGAAGAAACACCATTTCCTAGTTAACCATGCATTAGGTACCATGTTCAATTATTTTGTTTTGTTGTTGTGTGTGTGTTTTTTTTTTTAGAAATGGGTTTATGATCCCAACATGGTTGGCTCATGGTGCCTAACACATGCAACTAAGAATGTAGTGTGAAGTTTTCACGCTTCCCCTTTTTTGTTTTTGTTTTGTAGAGGAAAACGTAAACATGAAAACAAATGGTATGCAATTTTGTAGATCAAAAAGTTTGTTGAACGCATATGCATGATGATGCCATGACTCATGCAAAATGTGAGGCTGGAATATGATAACGGACAAATCCAGGAACGATATGTTCATTATGATGTTATGAAGAGATGTTTATGTGGTGCATGATATGAATGCATTTTACGGACACGAGAGCCCGAAAAATTATCTCTTCTTACTTGCGCATTTGGGGGCGCAGTGCCCCATGTGTACAATTAAGAAGGTGACATGGACCTTCCGGCTTCCCGTGACAAAGGACGAGACCAACATACAATGCATGCTAGAGATAAAGTGCGGGAGTGACTTGATTCGCACTGATTTTTGGAGTAAAAACGTGGGATAAACTCATTTTTTTCAAAAAGTTATAACTAGTCAAGATCTGAGCGACAATACAAACTTCCTAGCGGTTTCTAATCATATGGTCCATTAAGTCTATCATATGCTGACAATAGCTGAGAAGTCCGTGGATCTCCTCGGGGGCGGAGTAGGTGTCCACCACTGCTTTGGCCTTGGCTAGCAATGGGGGAAGTTCTTGACTCCTGTTCAAAGTAAGAGCAAATCGGTCCGTCCACATTGTTGCCTCTTGGTGCAATGAATCAATTACCCTTTCCCTTGCTTCCCTTTCTGCTGATATCTTGGCGTACTCATCCTCTAGCCTTTGCTCGTGAGTCGCCGCTAGATTTAGCTTCTCTTTGCACTTATCGATGATGGCCCACATATTCCCTTCAGTCTCGCTTAACTGTTGGGACAAATTTCTTTTCGACCTAAGGCAAACCTTTAGCTCGTCCTTCAAGATCATGCCTTTGACCCGTGATGATTCCTTTCACCTCTTCGGAGCTTGAGCTCACTATTGCTGCCCTATAAAAGCCCCTCAAAACTTTGCTTTGGTCGTGTTCTTTCCTTTCGGGGCCTTTCTTGGTTTTCTCATTCCAAGGGCTTCATCGGTGGCCATATTGACATCCCTTTAGTTTCATCATACTCTTTTCAACTTTGATGGCTATGGACTTGAAACTTCTCTTCGACTACCCAGGCTCTTTCAAGCTCTGCCTTTAGGGCTTGTACCTCATCACTTTCTTCCGAAGCTCTAACCTCATCGTCCCTCACAGTCTTTAGATTTGGGAGCCAATCCAATCCTTGTGTTCGGACTCTCAGCCACTTATGATAGCCGCCGATGATCCCATTATTGCTTCCCCTAAGCTCTCTGTCCTTTCTTCACGCCGCATCCCGTGCCTTGCGAACTCCTTGGAGTACCCCGCGTTGTGGTCACTAAAACCCTGTGCGATGAAAGGCGTGATGCTTTCGTCTAATGGCGCTCCTCTCATGGGGTAGCCAAGCTGTCTTATGGCGAGAACAGGATTATAATTAATACAACCCCTTGTTCCCATCAAGGGAACATTTGGACATCCTTCGCATGAAGATAGAATCTCGATTCTTCCTTCCTTCTAGCGAGGGAACCAATTAACAGACGCCCCCCCATGCTAGCCAAGAGTTGGTCCCAATTCGCCTTTCCTTTTTCGAGGCACGAGCGGTAACCTTGTAGCGGATAGACGGGCCTACCTTCTTGGAGAAAAAGGTGTGAAACCAGCCCCACATAGAGAGCTGGAGTACAACAAATAATCCTTGCATTGCTTTCTTCACATCTTCGGTCGAAGGTGTCATATAGGTCGGCTAGCATAGCGACAACCGGACTTTCCTTGTGGTTATGATAGGCGAGAAAAACGTCGATCGCTGCCAGGTCCACCAACCCATCCCATTTGGAAAGAGGACTGCCTCGAAAATCAACAGTGTGAGAATATCTATGAATGGGGTCCACTCGCCTTTATCTGCCAAGATTCTTGCTTTTACCTCCGAATATTTTCTCGGTATTCCGACCACCCCATTTTCGACTTGCCTTTGGCGGTCTAATTCCTGCACCGAGATTTGGACTTTTTTAGAAATTCTGGCCAATGAGGGGTAGAACCCTGAGAAGAGGTATGGTTTCCTTCCCCCTAAAGGAGATCCTAGGATTTCTTCGAATTCTTCCACCATGGGTGATAGTTGGAAGTCCCCAAAAGTGAAGCACCTCAACGGATGATCATAATACTGGGCAAGGGAGGCAATGGACTCTGTGGAGACTTCTACCCAAGCTAGGTCCGAAATCTTACCATAGGCTTTGCGGAAGGCTTGCCGTTGAAGTTGACCCATTAATTGCCCCAACTTTCGTAAACTGGTGACCTCTAAGCTCTTGATTTTGACTTGATAGAACCTCTTTTTAAACGACGGCTTTTGACTTGATCCCATGTTTTACTAAAGTGAAATAAAATCTAGTGCGAATCAAAACTCCGACATCTATCATGGGTGGAATGGATGAATGCATGAAGAAATGCATATGACACAGATGCAATTTACGAATACGGGAGCCCGAGAAACTGTCTCCTTCTTAGATACCACGTCTAGGGGTAGCAAAGTTCCCCAACGTATGTATTTAAAACGGTGACACGGACCCTTCGTTGGTTTGCTAAAGTGAGGGGATCAAAGACGAAACCTACGCATGATGCATATGCGAAAGGCACAACACGGGGATGTACATAGTACGACAATATTCACAAACAAATATAAGCAAAAGGGTATATGATACTTATGCATGGCAGTGTGAAAAATGGCACGCAGCATGTTTGCTCCGTGCCCCTATTTAAGGGACCTATAAGGGAGAGAGCTAACTAGGCTTTTAGTGATAACCCCCAAGGTAGTCATATCTCTCTTGATGGTTTCTAGAGGTATCATCCCCTTCGAAGAACATACTGCAGCAGTAGGGACTACTAGCAACAATATGTTTTCAAAGAGAAAAACTCTAGATGAGGGTTCACTGTAATCAAGCAAGTCGGAGACCTAGCATGATCACAGATTCACCTCCACTCCTTATGCTCCCATGAACCCGGGTATAGGGCCCTTCTTCACTCACAGTGTGTGCAAATAGTGTTGGTGTTTGTGTGCATCAAATGAATAAATATTTACTTCATGCATACATTTAAAACGTACTAAAAGCAACAAAGAGTTTATATACACAAGAACATAATGAAAGGAAACCAACAAAGGGGTAAGTCACGGTAAAACATTGCACAAGATTAAATGGCCTAACTCTCTAAAAAACAGTCCCCAGTGGAGTCGCCAACTGTCGCAACCTACCCTTCGGCGGGAGGGCGACGCGTGACTCGCGGGATGCGTGTTCCACGAAAGGAATAGCGCAGAGTCGCCACCAACGTTTATTTGAGGAAAACGTCGGAAAAACCGGAAAAGACGCGATCTACGAACTTTTAAGTGAAAGGTTCGGGAGTTGTATTTACGCACGGGGAAGGTATTAGCACCCCACACGTCCGCCCCAAGGGACGGCAGCCTTTAATCGAATGTGCAAACATGACTTTGATTTTTTATGTTCCCTTTTTATGTCTCTATATCCTTTATACCCTTTTTATATTTTCTCTTTTTGTGGTCGACAAGGGTGTTTCCCTTTGCTCCTATGTATTCCTCAATTGGGATGAGAAAATCAGACCTACGTAGTTCTTTCCTATCAAGTGATTCTTTTTTACTTTAAGAGGTGATCATTTTAAGGCGTTGGACCTTAAAAATGATCCATTTTACTTAGTGAGAAAATGAAATGACAAACTTCAAAAGCCTATTTTTATGGACGAGCTTGACTAGGCGAATTGATTTTAGCCTTTAGTTTCACTTTAGTTATTAATCAATTCGATTAAGAATGAGAAATCCCAAAAAGAAAATGTCCGATTGATTTTCCGCTTTATTTTACTAAAAGATGTCTTTTTGATTATTATATTATTTTTTACCTCTTTTTGATTTCCAACGTGGTTACGGCACGACCGAACGGTCGGAATTTATTTTAACCGAAGTTAATGGATAATACAATTCAAACGTTCGGTGGAAATTTATTTTATTTTTAAGTTAAGCGAGAAATGACTTAAGTAAAATGGCTTAAGCACGTCAACAGGGGTATAAAAAGTAAACAAAACGAGAATAAAAATGCACGAAACACAATGTGGACCACTACGGGTACATAGAATGAATCGAAAAGCTTGGTTCGAGGTACTTACCCGTTGAAGATCGAAGAACGATGAAGAACGAATGAATAACGTCAAAGAACGGTTGAAACCTTTGCGAAATTCCTCACGGAAAACGTTACGGAAACGTTTCGGAAGCGCCTCGGCTTAGATTTTCTTCACGGAAACAATTTTTCCAAGCAAATTCGAAAGAGAGAGAAATGCCAAAGGGGCTGAACCCTTTTCTTCTTCACTTCCTCCCCTATTTATAGCAAAATAGGGGAGGTGGTTGCCGCCCAGCTCGCCCAGGCGAGCCAGGTTGCTTCCTCCAGAAGCAACAGCCTTCTGGAGGAATATTCTGGAGGGCCCAAGTGGGCCTGGGTGCTATTTGCACCCCCATTTTTACTAAGTACACCCCCTCTGCTTTTTTTTGGTGATTCTTTTTTTGTAAAGTTACGGAAACTTACGAATTTTGTAACGATACTTGTTTTCTTTCCGTAATGTTACGGAACCCTGTGGATTACATAATCATCCCCTTTTTGACTTAGGGAATGTTACGGAACCTCACTTAATTATGCAACGATGCTTCCATTTGATTTCCGATGTGTCACGGAAACTTACGGATTGTGCATCAATATTTTTTTGGTTTTCCGGCATGTCCTGGAATTTCACAAATTTCCTAATGATGGGTACCAAGCACCTCACAAGGACCAAAGAAAGGTCGCATGTCATCAAGCAAAGGTCCCCGGACGAAATTAGGGTATGACAGCTCCGAAAAAGATTGAGAATGGAGAATTGCATTAAGCAATCACTACGCATGGCTCCAAACTCGAAGATAGAGGACACATGAACGAAAACGCAATTCATGGGGCTCCGAAAAAGATTGGCAGGACCGAACGGTCCACCTGGTTTTTCCACCTAAAAGGAAAACATGCTTTTTGCAAAGAAAAATAAATCATCCGCGAGAGCACCACATCTTAGAGAAACAATATACTTGTGCCAAGGGTAATCTTCCTTGTAACCGAGAATGAAGGGCAGGATGTCAACTTTTAGCTTTCAAATGAACATGCAGGGGAAACATCGGGCTAAGCTGAAAATAAATCGCTCATAGTGTATAAAACTCACAAGGCAAGTGTTTTATCCTATTCCCAAACCATAACTGCACCATGACTCTATTTTGCACACGACTTCCTATCGAATCAAAGATCGAACGTACGATCACAGACCAATAGGATTTTTTCGAGGGTAGTGTTTTTGGAGAGGAAGCTGGATGTTTCGGTCTTTTCCTCTTTGTTTATGTGGGGTGGGATATAGTCGAGAATGATTTTGAGTGGCAATCTGGCTTGAAGAATTTTTGTCCTCTTTCTTTCATTGATCGAGAATTGCTTTTTTTCCTTTTTCACTTCTTTTCGATCCTTGATCGGGGAATCCTCCTTTCTGTTTTTTTCTTTATTTTCATTTTTTTCTTTCTTTCCATTTCTTCCTTTTCTTTCTTTTCACTTTTCCTTCCCCATCCCTTTCTTTGGGAAATCCGGTTTTAGCATTCTATTTGCTCTCCCTTGAGGAGATTCCGCTGTCCTTTGCTTCGGGGGAAAGGATGAGGATTCCTTTTTTATAGGCCAAGGTTCAAAAAGGTCTAAGGTTGTGTCTCAATGGGGTCTTTTATCGTGGGAACCCCAATCTTGATATCTGGGGCGAAACAAATTTGGGTGTCAAGGTGTCGTTTTCGGGCCGAACTTCCATATTATTCCATAAGGCACGCGTGACAATGATGATTTGAAAACAACGTGCAAAATTAGTCATGGCTACAGCCAGGTGGGCCCTCAAGCATCCCGTTTATGGCATTGTGATACTACGGTTGGGAATTTACACAGCCAGACCCAACGTTTCCAAGTTATGTTCTTTCATTAGTTCAATGAATTCATCCATCCTTATCTCGGTTATTCTGGAAAATAAACTCTTAGCATCAGTCCCTTGTTTCCAGAAGATACGTTTGCTCTTTACGAATGATTTATACTTCTTAACTATAACATGTCGACCTTCGCGGTCTTTCTTTCTTTTTACTTTTTGTTTTATTTTTATATATATTCACTAAAATTATACACCTGTTGTCCTTTATGAGGAAAACCTTTCTTTGTATATCTATATTTTTATACATGACAAACTTTTTTTGTACACGCATTAGAACTCTTCTCTTTACGTCACATGGTCTATATATAAACCCTATTTACATTCAAAGATTTTTCATTTTTCCCAACACACACTTATACACAAAAGTTTCTTCATATACACTCGTTGCTCATACACACAAGAATTCCTTTCCACGCATCATTTACACACAAGAATCCTTTTATGCACACTTTCCTTTTACATACATGTATATATACAAATACATTTTTTCTTTTCCTTTATATATGTAGACATTTTATTCACAACACTTCTTTCCTTTTTTATCATGATTTTGGTTCATTTTATTTTTAGGATGACGTTCCTAAATGGAAAACTCCACACGACTCCGGAATTTCAAAAAACACTATTGACAACAACGAAGTAAATACTAACGTAACAGTTCAAACGACATGTATGCACAAAACAAAAGTCAATCAAAACGAAACAAACGTTAGTCCCTCAGTTAAACAAAAGATAGCATACAAATGATAAATGATGGAACATACGAATTTGGGGATCCCACAGTCATGTGGCTCCGCATGCCACCGGGCTCTTGGGTCACGGTAACAAAAAGTGGGGTGGTCGACAAAAGCAGGGCTTTTGCTCCTACGTATCCTCAATTTGTGATGAGGAACTCAGACCTACGTAGTTCTTGATAACTGTGAGACTAAAAATAGTCTCGGTGTTTTCTTCACCAAAATGCGAACATGCTTTAGTAAAGAGACAAAACTTCCAACTGATCAGAGCAACATATGCTTTTTGGATGAAAAACAATGTGTCTATCGGGGAATGAGAGTATGCTGATGAAATTTTCTCATAACCGTAAATGAGATTTTGGATGTTAGCATTTCATTTCTAAATGACCATTTAGAGGAAACACTGGGTCCAACAAAGATAGGAAAAAATCACTCAAAGTGTATCAATCTCACACAGGTAAGTGTTTTATCCTAATTCTGAACCATAGATATGTCATGACTTGATTTTGCAAATCATTTCCTATCAAATCAAAGATTACATGCGTGATCATGGATCAATAGGACTTATTTTGGGAATGGTTTTTAGGTGGGGAATTTGGCTTTGAGTGTTTTTGCCTTTTCCTTTTCTGTTTTTGTTTAGTGCGTGGCGAGAAAGTTGCTAGCGCACTGGATTTTGGTTGGCAATCAAAGGGAGAGGGCCACTTTGGGTCGTGGTTTCCTTTCTTTTTTATTTACTTGGTGACAATTCTCTATTGTTCAGATATTGTCTGGTTCGAAGACCTTTCTGCATATTTCTTCTGTTTTCTTCCGATCCTTGATCGAGAATTTTCCTTTTTTTTTTTTTGCTTTCTCCCACTTTTTCATTGGGAATTTTCTTTCTGTTTTATGTCTTCTCCCTTTCTTGGATTGGGAATTCTCTCTTCTTTTTTTGTGTCTTCTCCCTTTCTTGGATTGGGAATTTTCCTTCTCTTTGTGTTTTCTTCCGAGGGTAAGGATTATGGTGAGTTAGGATTTTGGCTCAAGGCTTGTAGAATGGCTGGTCATGATACATGTCAGGATTTGGCCAGCGGTTCGGGGATAAAGGGGATGTCCCCCCATTATTCCCATGATACACATGCAACAAATGATGATTAGGAAATTTTATGCAAAACTGGTCATGCATGCACCCATGTGGACACTCAAGCATCAAGTTTTTATGGTCATGTGACACTAGGGCTCAGGATTTATTTTCCCTATTTTAAGTCAACCCAGTATTTCCAAAATATGTTCTTCTATCAATTTGTGCATTCATCCGAGTCTATCTTGGGTGTTCGAAAAACTTTTCACAGCATTTACCCTTCAAATGTGTACACATATTTTTTTTCAAAAAACTGGTTATGATCAACAAATGTTTTCAAAGAAAAGTTGGAAGTCATCTCTTTTCAAAGGCATGTTGTTTTTTTAGCTAGACAACCTTTATTATATATATATATATATATATATATATATATTAAATATATATATATATATATATATATACATATCCATATATATATCTATTTTG
>NC_016090.4:13730277-13757736 GCF_000004515.6 Glycine max | reverse complement strand
ACATATATATATATTTTGTGAGATATTTTTGTTATATACATGCATATCCAAGGTATCTTGCTACCTAAACATACATATATATATATTTTGTGAAGTATTTTTGCTACATACATGCATATCCAAGGTATCTTTCTACCTAAACATACATATATATATTTTTTGTGAGGTATGACTACCTTCCGAGCTTGTGCTTGTTTTATTTAAATTCCTAGGATCATGAGCAACTAGGTGTGTCCTGCTATGACTTGAGAAACAAAAAGTGATCAAATAACAAGCAAAGATTTAAAAGGTACTCGGTTGCCTCCTAGTAGCGCTTCTTTAACGTCTTGAGCTGGACGCGTGATGGCTTGTCGATCACAGACCTAGTACTTTGCTTACCTTTGGCTTTGGACTTGGTCGCCTATTGGTCGGCCATGGGTTGTAAGCAACGCTCTAACCTTTTTGTGGATGAGCTGAGGTGAACTCTAGAGGTGATGGCGGTACGTCTGTCGCCCGCTGCCGGCCATCCCCAGGCTGCTGTGGTGTTTCGCCCTGCGCCTGCCTGGGGATGCAGTACTTCTTGATGAAAGCTCGATTAGTAGGGGGCCTGATGATCTTGCTGGGGGCGACAGGCACTCCGTAGAACTGACAGAGGCCCATAATTAGAGCTTGGAAACTTCAAGACCCTGTTGGACTTCTTCGGGTCCACTGGGTGTCTTGCGGGCACGATCTCTGCAAACAATAGATGAAATCAGAAATCAGTTGAGCGATGCGCATACTTACTTATGTCATGATGGCGTGACCTTGCTGGGGGGAACGGGTACCCTGTAGGACTACAGAGGCCCGTAACTAGAGTTGGAAACCCCAGGGCCCTGTTGGACTTCTTCGGGTCCACTGGGTGTCTTTGTGGATGCGATTCCTGCAAACAATAGATGGTATCAGAAATCAGTTGAACCATATGTATACTTACCTATGTCACGATGGCATGACCTCGCTGGGGGAACGGGTACCCTGTAGGACTGACAGAGGCCCGTAACCAGAGCTGGAAACCCCAAGGCCCTGTTGGACTTCTTCGGGTCCATTGGGCGTCTTGTGGGCGCGATCCCTGCAAACAATAGATGACATCAGAAATCAATTGAGCCATGTGCATACTTACCTATGTCATGACGGCACAGACCAACTGATACATTTGCAGGGGGAGATTGGCATTGTGGTCACTGGGCAGAATGTTGCTAACTAGCAACGTCATCCATATCCACGTAAGAGTGGTCATGTTGGTGCGCATGATCCACACTCGTCTCTTTGCAGCGGCACGGGTGAAATCTTGCCCCGGTATGCATAGTAGATGCATGATAGCCTCCCTCTCTGGATGTGCTCGCATAGTTGGTCGCCCTCCAATATCAGGGGGTGGCCCAGGAACTGATAAAAGGAAACTACGAGCCCCTTAACCGGGAGCGCAAGTCTCGGTTAAGCATCTAAGGGCAAAGAACCTTATATTTACCTAAGGTGTGGATATGGAGTACACTGAAAATGAGGACGCGTAGCCCTCTAAAGGCGAGGGCATGCAGCCCTCTGCAGGCGAGGATGTGCAGTCCTCTGATGGTGAGGACATATAGTCCTCTAAAGGTGATAGGTACTAGTACCCAAGGGTCCACCTTTATGAGAAAGCAAGAGATCGACTCATCGAGAGGGCCGGTCATCCAACAAGATTGGACGCGAGATGTAGGAAATCTATGCAGTTAACATGATTTTTAGGGATGCAGACACATGCAACCTTTGTTGTGAAATTTGGTAATGCTGACCTCATATGAAACAATGCAATGCAATGGAAAGTTGTACAATGTTCATGACATTCTTTCCCTATTTTGTGATTTTGATTTTGATTTAAAATTTTTGGAAAACACAGATTGATTGTCCTTTTGAAAAAGGTGATAATTCATGCAACCTTATCCTATCTTTTGCAAATCTCTTTGGGAACTCCCTCAGAGTGTATATTCTGTTTGATTTAGTCACTTGACCATTTTGCAGTGATGGCAATGGAGCCGTTTGACGTTTAATCAATCTATTGAAATTCCAGGGCTTGTCTCCCTTTTTTTTTGTTTAAAAACATCGACGGGTGAGAACTTTTGATCTGCCCCTGTGTTCACTTGAGGCTCATGCACGATGCCCCTTATTGCCCCAGTGTAAGGCTTTGAGGTACCAATTGTTATCTTTCGTCATGACCTTGTAGCTGGGAACCTATTCGGTGAGAACTTCTAATCAGCCCCTAGGTTCGCTTGAGGTTTTTACATGGTGCCTTTCGTTGCCCCAGTGTAAGGCTTTGAGGTACAATCGTTGTCTTTCATCATGACCTTGTAGCTGGGAACCTATTGGGTGAAAACTTCTAATCTGCCCCTAGGTTCGCTTGAGGTTTTTGCATGGTGCCTTTCATTTCCCCAGTGTAGGGCTTAAAGGTACCAATTGTTGTCTTATTTTCACAACCTCGTAGTGAGGAAGAATGAAAGAAACAATTGATTCTTGCAAAAAGAATTTTCCAAGGACGAGAAATAGTTGAAGGATTTTTCAGTTGATGGATTAAGTCAAATGACTCCTATGTAGAAGCAAGATGTTTTGATGTCTTGATGATGCTAAAGGATCAAGTGCTTCTAAGTTTTACTCAAGACAAGAATCCAAGAAAATCAAGATATATGATCAAGTTGATCTCTAGAATCTTTAGGAAGAAGTTTCCAAATTGAAAATACAAAAGGTTTGACCAAAGAATTCTATCATTTCAAATTGAGATTTTCTCTCTGGTAATCGATTACAAGCAGCTAAAAATGTTTATCACAGTCACTAGAAATTTGAATTCAAAATTTATAATGTGTAATTGATTACGCATGGATGGTAATTGCTTACCAATAGTTTATTGAACGTTTTAATTCAAATTTTAAAGCCTGTAATCGATTACACAAGTCTTGTAATCGATTACCAGAGGGGATTTTTAGAAAAAATTCCAAGAGACACATCTATTCAAATGTTTTATGAATGGCCATTCAAATGTTTTAAAGAGAGTTTTCATTGCCCAAACAGTTTTATCCTCTGAAAAGATTAAGAGTTTTTCTGAACTGAAATGTCTTATCCTCTCAAAAAGATTCCTTGGTCAACCACTTGTATATTCAATAAGGAATTTTGATTGATCTTCATTGTACAATCTATCTCTTTTAAGAGAGATCTCTTCTTCTCTTCTTCTTATTTCTGAAAAGGGATTAAGAGACCGTGGGTCTCTTGTTGTAGAGGATTCTTGAACACAAGGGAAGAGTTGTCCCTGTGTGGTTCAGACTTTGTAAAAGGAGTTTTACAAAGAGAATGGAAAATCTCAAGTGGGTTGCTTGAGGACTGGACGTAGGCACGGGAAGTGGCCGAACCAGTATAAATCAAGTTTGCATTCCTCTCTTCCCTTAAACTTCTTTTATTTATTGCTATTTATCTTTTGCTTTAAAGAAGTTTATTTTGAATTGTCTTTTGAGTAATTCATGTTTAAGGGTGCATTGTTAATCCGAAAAGAGAGAGTGAAAGTTTAATTGGGGAATAGTCTTCGTATCTTAATTCAATCCCCTCTTTTTCCTAAGGTAACTGAGGCCATTTGTCCAACATCCTATTCTTGATAACTCACTTCTCTCTAAAAAGACAAACTTTCCGAAATGAGGTCATATGAACATCTTGAAAACACAGTCAATCAAATGTTTTTTTTTTCTTTTTGAACCTTTTTTTTTGAAATTTATTTGTTTTGAACTTTACTTGTTGTTTTACGGCAGCCCCACCAACGTGCAAGACAAGTAATCTCTGATTGAATGGTCACAGGTTGCTGGAGCGAATAGACCAATGGCTTGCACCCAATTCCGGTGAAAGTTGAAAATCCTGATGAGTCATTAGAGACATCTAACAACAGCTTCCAAAATTGCCCCATGTGTGGCATCTCTTGTCAATGTCGGGATTTACACGCGATTCTCCTCAAATTTCAGCCAGCCCACATCAATTAGACCTTGCACCTTACGCTTCAGGCCCCTACAATGCTCAATTGAATGCCCCGGGGCTTCTCCGTGACAAGCACACGTTGCATTCGAGTCGTATTCTAGGAGAAATGGAGGTTGATGAACCTTGGCTTGGGTTATGGCTACCATTGAATTATCAAGTAGATATGGGAGCAAGTCAGCATAGGACACTGGAATTGGGGTGAATTCTACAGGTTTTCTCGCTGCAAAATTCATTTCTTGGTTGGTGTTTTGGTTTATGCTAAAGGTGGTGTTTGTCATTGGAAGTGCAGTAGGTAGGCTTTGTGGTTGATTTTAGGGATGGCCTTTGTGGATAATTGGGCGGTGGGTAAGGAGAAGGTTTGTTATTGGCTGAGTAATGACATTGTTGGGTTGGTGGGAAACTTGGCTGTATAGGAATGGCAGTCACAGCACGGGCTTCTCCTTCATCCTCACCCTCTTCATTTGCCCCAGTTTTTTGTTTTTTTTGCATTTATCAAAGCAAGATGATCAGATTTGCCTCTTTTTAGACCCACTTCGATCATTTCGCCGGCGAAGACCCAAATCCGCAAAGCTTGAAGGTGTGTAACCCACCATTTTCCATAGTAAAATATTGGTAATGTGTCTACTATCATTGTCATCATTTTTTTCGTCATTGAGGTGCCACTTGAGCTGCCAGGTTCTCCACCTTTGGGCGTATTCTTTGAAAGATTAGTGTCCCCTTTTTGCACATGTTCTGTAGTTGCATCCTATCCGAAGCCATTATACTGACACAGCCTAACGAAGGCAACCATTAGGTCCTTCCAAGAATGGACTCGGGAAGGTTCCAAGTTAGTGTACCAGGTAACAACTATCCCAGTAAGACTTTCTTTGGAAGGAATGTATCAGCAATTCCTCATCTTTTGCGTATGCCCCCATCTTCCGATAATACATCTTTAGATGGTTCTTGGTGCAAGTAGTCCCCTTGTACTTGTCAAAGTATAACACCTTGAACTTGGGAGGGGTGATGATATTGGGTACTAGGAACAACTCTTCTAGGTTAGCAAAGGCATAATCTTCACCTCCTTCAATGGCCCTGAGCCTTTCCTCTAAATGATCCAACTTTTCCATTTCTACCATAGCACGAGGGTTTTTACTTGTTGTGGAATGCAAGAGGTGTAGTTGTGGGTGATACTGAGGGCCCTCCAAAGGGATTTGCAGGGGTATACCACCAACTGCTTGCCCTTCAGTGGCATATCCAAGGCAAGGCTCGAAGTCGGCTAAATTGTGGTGGGGAATTTCATGTGTCTCCCTCACAGTTTAAGAGACATGTGCATGATTAGTTTAGGATTTTTGGCTCTCAATGGGTATAGGAGTGGAATTATTGACATTCTTATTGGGAGTGTATGCCACATTGGGTGGTGTATAGTTGAGAGGCAAGCCATATGGCGGGAAGGCGTGCTCGTTTTGAATTTGCACATCATGGGGGCCGCCCATACTTCCCAAATCCTTGCCTACCATATATGAGGTTGGATGATTCATTGATGCCGGATGGGGACGTCGGGTTCACCTTAGCAACAACGCTGGTAGCGGCAATTGCAACCGCATTGGCTTCCATTATTTTCTTCACGCAAATCATGGCCTCCATCATTGTGGCCATTTTCTCTTTCATGGCCTCCATGTCGGCCTTCACCTTCTCTTGCACCTCCTCTGCTTTACCCATTACTCTAGCTCTAGCACAGGTTCGGTAAGGGCGTCGTAAAGCGGTTTTTTTCTTTTTTATAACAATGATTAAGTTCTTTTTTTTTTTATTTTTCAAGGAAAGAATGTAATGAGCAATGCAACCAATGAAAAGTATGGATGTATGCGAATGATGCATAGTTGAAGTATTGCGAATTTTTACGCAGGACATGGGGTTGAATCAATTTAGATTTTCAACATGGTCCATGACATCTTTGTCAAGGTGAAACTGGAAGTAACAGGGACATCTTTGGCAGTAGACGAAACAGCGATGTAACACGATCCATCTTTTGCCCCAATTTTTTTTAGGATGGTTACTTCCATACTTCAACTTGACTCGATGAACCTTTTCGTAAAAGCACGAGCTTGGTTCAACCCCATAACCCAGGGAATGGCAATTTTGATCGCCAATACTTCATCAACAATTCATAGGGATGAAAGACTCAGGAATATGCATGCTATGCATGGAAAATGTAATTATGAGATTGAGATGCCCGAAGAAACATCCTTTCTTAGTTAACCATGCATTAGGTACCATGTTCAATCATTTTGTTTTTAAGTGAAATGGGTTTATGATCCCAACATGGTTTGGCTCATGGTACCGAATATATGCAACTAAGAATGCAACGTGAATTTTTGCGCTTTCTTTTTTGTTTTTGTCTTGTAGGGGAAAACGCAAGGGTCACGCATGAGCAAACATGAAAACAATTAGTATGCAATTTGTAGATCAAAAAGTTTGTTGAACACATATGCATGATGATGCTATGACTCATGCAAAATGTGATGTGATAACGGACAAATGCAGGAACGATATGTTCATTATGATGCTGAAGAGATGTTTATGCGGTGCATGATATGAATGCATTTACGGACACAAGAGCCCGGAAAATCATCTCTCCTTACTGTGCATTTGGGGGTGCAATGCCCCATGTGTGCAGTTAAGAAGACGATATGGATCTTCCGACTTCCCACGACAAAAGACGAGACCCACATACAATGGATGTGTGACGGCATGATGCAGATGCGCAAAAGCGCAACAGGGGGATTTACACAGCATGGCAATATCCTCAAATAATCATACAACAAAGGCGTACATGACCTTTAGGTTATATGCATGACAGTGTTTAAAATGGCACGCAGCGTGTTTGCTCCATGCCCCTATTTTAGGGACCTATAAGATAATATCTAAGGGTCTCTAATAACTACTCCCAACGATTCATAACTCACACGGCTGTTTTCTAGAGGTATCATCACTCAAGATAATAATATTGTGGCGGTATGGAATACCAGCGACAACACATTATAAAGAGAGAAAGCTCTAGACGAGGTTTCACTATTATCAAGCAAGTCGGAGACCTAGCATGATGATAGATTCACCTCCACTCCTTAAATTCCAATGAACCCGGGTATAGGGCCCCTTTTTTACTCAAACCCGTGGGTGCTTAGAATGCAGTGTAAAGAATGCGAAATAGACAACAATTATTTACATTTTACACAGTTCAACAAATGCACACACGAAGTTTCACAAATCCACAATTCCTTAAAATAGGCCTAACTCACAAAAATAGCCCCCAGTGGAGTCGCCAACTGTCGCAACGTGCCCTTCGCGGGCGAGCGAGGGCGAGGCTCACGGGTGCGCTTTCCAAAGGAGGAAAGATGCGCGGAGTCGCCACCAACGTTTATTTGTGGAAAATGTCGGGAAAACCGAAGGAAACCGGTCAAAATGAAAATTCTAAGTTCGGGAGTTATATTTACGTTTGAGGAAGGTATTAGCACCTCTCACGTTTGTCTCAAAGGACAACAACCTACTTTTTTGAATTGTGGAAATTGTGTTACCTTAACTTTTATTTCTTTTTATTTTTGGAGGTTGACAAAAGCGGGGCTCTTGCTCCTACGTACCCTCCATCGAAGAGGAAATCAGACCTACGTAGTTCTTTCTTATGCATGAATCAAGTGATTCTTTTTACTTGAAAGGTGATCATTTTAAGGCGTTGGACCTTAAGAATGATCCATTTTACTTGGTAAGAAACTGAAATGATAAACTTTCAAAATCCTATTTTTTGTGGACGAGATTGACTAGGCGAGTTGATATTAGCCTTAGTTTGACTTTAGTTATTAGTCAATGCAATTAAGAATGAGAAATCCCAAAGAGAAAACGTCCGATTGATTTTTCGCTTTATTTTACTAAAAGGTATTTTTTTTATTATTATATTATTATTTTACCTCTTTTTTTATTTCCAACGTGGTTACGGCACGACCGAACGGTCGGAATTCATTTTAACCGAAATTAACGGATGATACAATTCAAACGATCGGTGGAAATTTATTTTATTTTTAGATTAGGCGAGAAATGACTTAAATAAATGGCTTAAGCACGTCAAAAGGGGGTATAAAAAGCGAATGAAAACGAGAATAAAAATACATGAAACAAAATGTGGACCACCACGGGTAGATAGAATGAATTGAAAAGCTCGGTTTGAGGTACTTACCCGTTGAAGACTGAAGAAAACGAAGAACGGACGATGAATGTTGAAGAATGGTCGAGAATCTTCGCGTAATTACTCACGGAAACATTACGGAAACGTTACAGAAGCGCCTCAGCTTGGATTTTCTTCACGGAAATAATTTTCCTCAGCAATTTCGAGAGAATGAGAAGTGCCAAGAAGGCTGAACCCTTTTCTTCTTCACTCCTCCCCCTATTTATAGCAAAATAGGGGAGGAGCTTGCCACCCAGCTCGCCCAGGCGAGCAAGGTTGCTTCCTCCAGAAGCAACAGCCTTCTGGAGGAAGGATCTGGAAGGCCCAAGTGGGCCAGATTGCTATTTGTACCCCCCTTTTTACTAAATGCACCCCTTCTATTTTTTTGGTAATTCTTTTTCCGTAACGTTACGAAACTTTACGAATTTCGTAACGATACTTATTTTCCTTCCGCAAGGTTACGAATCCCTACGGATTATATATTTACTCTTTTTTAGCTTTCGAAGAAGTTACGGAAACTCACGGATTACGGGAAAACACCTCTTTTCGATTTCCGCCACATTACGGAATTTCACGGATCGTGTAAGCCTGCTTCCTTTTGATTTTCGACACGTCTCGGGACTTCATTTATTGTGCAACAAAGGATGCCAAGTAATCTCAAAGCGGCTAACCAAAGGTTGCATGTCATCAAGTAATAATCCCCGGACGAAATTAGGGTATGACAGTATGTATTTAAGAAGGTGACACGGACCCTCCGTTGGTTTGCCCAAGAGAAGGATTTAAGACGGAACCCACGCATGATGCATATGCGAAAGGTACAATATGGGGATGTACATAGTACGACAATATTCACAAACAAATATAAGAAAAAGGGTACATGACACTTATGCATGGCAGTGGAAAAATGGCACGCAGCGTGTTTGCTTCGTGCCCCTATTTAAAGGACCTATATGGGAGAGAGCTAAAAGGTTTTTAGTGATAATCCCCAAGGTGGTCATATCTCTCTTGATGGTCTCTAGAGGTATCATCCTCTTCGAAGAACATACTGCAGCAGTAGGGACTACTAGCAACAATATGTTATCAAAGAGAAAAACTCTAGATGAGGGTTCACCGTGTGTGCAAATAGTGTTGGTGTTTGTGTGCATCAAATGAATAAATATTTACCTCATGCATATATTTTAAAACGCACTAAAAGCATCAAAGAGTTTATATATACAAGAACATAAGAAAAATAAAGGGAAACCAATAAAGGAGGATGTCATGATAAAACATTGCACAAAATTAAATGGCCTAACTCTCAAAGAATAGTCCCCAGTGGAGTAGCCAACTGTCGCAACCTACCCTTCGGCGGGAGGGCGACGCGTGACTCGCGGGAGCGTGTTCCAAGAAAGGAATACATGCGGAGTCGCCACCAACGTTTATTTGAGGAAAACGTCGGAAAAACCAGAAAAGACGTGATCTACGAACTTTAAGTGAAAGGTTCGGGAGTTGTATTTACGCACGGGGAAGGTATTAGCACCCCACGCGTCCGTCAGAAGAGACGGCAGCCTTTAATCAAATGTGCAAACATGACTTCAATTTTTTATGTTCCCTTTTACATCTTTATTTCTTTTTGTACTTTTTATATTTTTTTATCTTTTTGCGGTCGACGAGGATGTTTCCCTTGCTCCTACGTATTCCTTAATTGCGATAAGGAAATCAGATCTACGTAGTTCTTTGTGAACAAAGTGTTTGGTTAAGTTGTTTTTATCCTTTTTGCAAGATATGTTTTTATTGAATGAAAGGTCATTTAAGGCGTTGGACCATTAAACAAACTTTCGATTCTTTTGAAAAAAAAGATAAGACATTAAGGAATTGGACCATTAATGATCTCTTTATTTTTTTTGAAAGAGGTAATAAAGTTACATGTTGGTTTTAGGCGTTTAGAAATCTACACTTAACCAATAAAAGCGAAAAAGACCATTTCAAGGTGTTGGACTTTTAAAAATGGCTTTTTTAGGCGATGTCAAAAGTTTGGTTTATGAATTGATTTTAGCCTTAGTTTCACTTTGGTTATTAGTTGATTTGATTAAGAAAGAAAAATCCCAAAGAGAAATTTCCGATTGATTTTTTTTGGTTTATTTTACTAAAAGATATTTTTTATTATTATATTATTATTTTACTTCTTTTTGGTTTCCAACGTGGTTACGGCATGACCGAACGGTCGGATTTCATTTTAACAGAAATTAACAGATATTACAACTCAAATGATCGGTGGAAATTTATTTTATTTTTTGATTAGGCGAGAAAATGACTTAAGTAAATGACTAAAGCACGTCAAAAGGGGGTACGGAAAGTAAATAAAATGAAAATAAAAGCACGTGAAAACAAATGAGGACCACTAAGGGTACATAGAATGAATTGAAAAGTTCGATTTCGGGAACTTACCGGGTGAAGACCGAAGAACGACGAAGAACGAACGAAGAACGTCGAAGAACGGTAGAAAATCTTCGCGAAATCACCCACAGAAACGTTACGGAAGCGCCTCGGCTTGGATTTTCTTCACGGAAACAATTTTTTTCACTAATTTCAAGTGATCTCGAATTACCAGGAGGGCTGAACATTTTTTCCCTTCACTTCTCCCCCTATTTATAGGAAAATAGGGGAGAAGCTTGCCACCCAGCTCGCCCAGGCGAGCTAGGTTGCTTCCTCCAGAAGCAACCGCCTTCTGGAGGAATATTCTGGTAGGCCCAAGTGGACCTGGTTGCTATTTGAACCCCCATTTTTACTAAGTACACCCCCTGCCTTTTTTTGGTGATTCTTTTTCCGTAACGTTACGAAACTTTACGAATTCCGTAACGATGCTTGTTTTCTTTTTCATAATGTTACGAAACCTTACGGATTACGTAATCATCCCTTTTTTTGCCTTCCGGAACATTACGAAACATTACGGATTGCGCACTAACACTTCCTTTTAATTTCTAGCATGTCACGGAACTTCACGAATTGCCTAACGATGGGTGCCAAGTACCTCGAAGTGGTCAAACGAGGGTCGCATCCCAACAACGGATGGTCCCCGGACGAAATTAGGGTATGACACGGATGTTCAAAATATATGACGGGAGATGCATCAAAGTTCACACATATCTCTCCCAAGAAAAGCGGGCATGTAACTTATGGTGACAACAACAAAGGTAGAAGAATCCTTGGAGTTGGTAAAATAGGTACAAATTCTTCAAACTCCATTGAAAATGTTCTACTTGTTGAAGGCCTTAAGCACAACCTACTTAGTGTTAGTCAATTATGTGACAAAGGCTATCTAGTATCATTTGATTCTCAAAAATGTCTTATAGAACATAAGCATGACACCAATATAAAGCATGTAGGATATAGAATCAACAATGTATATATGATAGACTTAAGCCTAAAACTAGATAAAAATCATTGTTTTCTTAGCAAAGATGATGATCCATGGTTATGGCATAAAAGAATTGCTCACATAAACATGGATCACTTAAATAAATTAATTTCAAAAGATTTAGTTGTTGGTTTGCTTAAATTAAAATTTGAAAAAGATAGACTATGTGATGCATGTCAAAAGGGAAAACAAACTAGAGTCTCATTCAAACCCAAAAATATTGTTTCAACTACTTAACCCTTACAATTATTGCATATGGATTTATTTGGTCCTTCTAGAACTATGAGTTTTGGAGGAAATTACTATGCTCTTGTCATAGTTGATGATTTCTCTAGATATACCTGGACATTATTCATTACTCATAAAAGTGATGCATTCCAAGCATTTAGGAGACTTGCTAAAGTTATACAAAACAAGAAAAATCTTAAGATTGTATCTATTAGAAGTGATCATGGGGGTGAATTTGAAAGCAAAGATTTTGAATTATTTTGTGAAGAACATGGTATTGAGCATAATTTTTCTGCACCTAGAACCCCTCAACAAAATGGAGTTGTTGAGAGGAAAAATAGGTCATTGGAAGAAATTGCTAGAACTTTATTAAATGATACTTCTCTTCCAAAATATTTTTGGGCTGAAGTCGTCAATACTGCATGTTACATCATGAATAGGGCCTTAATAAGACCCATTTTAAAGAAAACTCCATATGAGTTATATAATGGTAGAAAACCTAACATTTCACATCTTCATGTTTTTGGTTGCAAATGTTTTGTGCTTAATAATGGTAAAGATAATCTAGGAAAATTTGATGCAAAGTCTGATGAAGGCATCTTTCTTGGATATTCATTGCAAAGTAAAGCATATAGAATATATAACAAAAGAACTATGAGTATTGAAGAATCCATTTATGTTTCTTTTGATGAATCTAATGTTATTTTGTCAAGAAAGAATATACTAGATGATATTGCAGAATCTTTAGAACAAATTCATATTCATGGACAAGATTCTAAAGGAAAAGGGAAAGGAAGCAATGAAGATCCTCCAGAAGAAGCCAAATCAAATGATGAACTTCCAAAAGAATGGAAAGCCTCAAAAGATCATCCCCTTTACAACATTATTAGTGATATCTCAAAAGGGGTAACAACTAGACATTCTCTTAAAGAGTTATGCAATAATATGGCTTTTGTATCTATGATTGAACCTAAAAATATAAAAGAAGCCATAATAGATTATCATTGGATAATTGCTATGCAAGAAGAACTAAATCAGTTTGAAAGAAACAATGTGTGGGAACTTGTTGAGAAACCTAAAAACTATCCCATCATAGGAACAAAATGGGTATTTAGGAATAAGTTAGATGAACATGGCATAATCATTAGAAATAAGGCTAGATTAGTTGCAAAATGATACAATCAAGAAGGTGGTATAGATTATGAAGAAACATATGCTCCAGTTGCTAGATTAGAAGCCATTAGAATGCTCTTAGCTTATGCATCCATAATGAATTTTAAGCTTTATCAAATGGATGTTAAAAGTGCTTTTCTAAATGGCTTAATTCAAGAAGAAGTATATGTTGAACAACCACCAGGTTTTGAAATGTCAGATAAGCCAAATCATGTCTATAAATTGAAAAAGGCTTTATATGGCTTGAAACAAGCCCCTAGGGCTTGGTATGAGCGTCTAAGTAAGTTCCTTTTAGAAAATGACTTCTCTAGAGGAAAAGTAGATACTACTCTTTTCATAAAGAGAAAATTACATGATATTTTATTAGTTCAAATTTATGTTGATGATATTATTTTTGGATCCACTAATGAATTATTGTGCAAGGAATTCTCTCATGACATGCAAAGTGAGTTTGAAATGTCAATGATGAGAGAACTTAATTTCTTTCTTGGATTGCAAATTAAACAAACCAAGGATGGTATCTTTGTCAATCAATCCAAGTACTACAAAGAGTTAATTCACAAATTCGGCATGGAAAATGCTAAGCACATGGCTACACCAATGAGCACTGCTTGCTATTTAGATAAAGATGAAACCGGTCTGTCAATAGATGTTAAGCAATATCGAGGTATGATCGGATCACTTCTTTATTTATCTGCTAGCAGACCTGATATAATGTTTAGTGTGCGTATGTGTGCTAGATTTCAATCAAATCCCAAACAATCACATCTTAGTGCTATTAAAAGAATCATAAGATATTTAGTAGGCACTATGAATATAGGTTTATGGTATCCTAGAAATTCCACATGCACCTTAATTGGATATTCTGATTCAGACTTTGCCGGTTCTAAAACAGATAGAAAGAGCACAAGTGGAACTTATCAGTTCGTTGGATCTGCTCTAGTTTCTTGGCATAGTAAGAAACAAAATAGTGTTGCTTTATCCACTGTAGAAGCGGAATATAGTTCTGCCGGCAGTTGTTGTGCACAAATCTTATGGATGAAGCAACAACTTTCTGACTATGGAATCCTTCTTGACCATATACCTATTAAGTGTGATAATACAAGCGCAATTAATCTTTCCAAAATTCTAGTTCAACATTCTAGAACTAAACATATAGAAATTAGGCACCATTTTCTAAGAGATTACATCACGTCCTACTCTTGTAATCGATTACATCACGTCCTACTCTATAAATACCTACGAAAACCAGTCACGCTGCACAGCCAACCTCTCTTCTTCATGCCTCCTTCATCCCTAATCTTCAAACCCTCATATCTTCCTCAATTCTTCACCAAAACACGTCCTGTAAAACCCAATCTTCATCCTTTTCACTCTTCTTTTGTTTCCACCGATTAAAATTCGCTAAACCTTCATCAAATGGCAGAATTGTCGAAGAAGCGAAAGGGATCATCCTCCACCACCGCTGCTGCTGGCCATCGCCGCCACGGATCATCTGAAGCACCCACAACACCTATTCATCCTTCCATATCATCTCCAAGATCATCCACTCTATTTTCTTCAGATGATCAACGTCTACGGTACATTTCTCAATTTTCTTCTAGGATCATTCTAGACCCTAAGTACCTGGACACAGATTTCTTTAATGATGAAACATTTGATTGTTATCAAGTGTTTCAAAACTCTGGATTGATTGATTTTATGTCTTTAAAATTGCCTTACTATCCTGAACTTGTCAAAGTCTTTTACAACAATTTAAAAATTCAGGATGGTATTATTTCTTCTGAGGTGCATGGTATTTCCATGATCATTGATCAATCTTTGTTCTTTTCATTGACAAAGTTACCCTGTCAAGGTGCACCTTTTGAGGGCACCATTGTTGATGACTGGAAATTCGATTATTCTAGTCATGATGCTCGCCGTATGGTTTGTAATGACCAGACTGAAATGACCGGTAGATTGCTGGCCAAATCATTGACCTTTGATAATCGCATCATGCACTATATTATTGTTAGAATTTTGCTTCCCCGGTCTTCAAATTTGGTTCAAGCCTCTGAGGAGGACTTGATTTTGATGTGGGCTTTCCTTACTGGTCGTCAGATCGACTAGGCTCACTTGGTTTGGTACCGGATGCATAAGGCATTATAGGCCAATGCACCACTTATGTTGTTGAACGTTTTGATTCTTTGGATAATCGCTTTGCAGGAATGGATATCCGTCTCACATAGCTTGAAGAAGATGTGGGTTATATTCGTCAGAGCTTCGATCTTCCACCACCACCACCACCTTCTTAGTGTTTAGTTTATAATTCTCTTTTCTTATAAGCCGTGTATTTGGATATGATCTTTAGGCTATCATTCTCTGCACTTTAGTTATCTTTTGGTATTTGGACTTTAGTCTTTTATGATTGTATTCTATGCGGTTGTGAATTATGACTGTTTTGATTATATTTTTCACTTCCGAATGCTTGAATTATTTTGGTTATGACTAATTTATGTTTCGTTTATGTTTGGTTATGACTTATGATTGATTTTGTCCACTTCATTATATTATCTTGTATTGATTACCACGCACTTTGGCTTTTTGATGTTGCCAAAGAGGGAGAGAAATGGGGTGGTATAGAAGCTTAGAAATCAAGTGATCATCAATTCCAAATCATAGGGGGAGTATGAAATGAGTGAACGCAATATATCATGCATATACATTACTTGTATCTTGATTTCAGGAATTAAATTGTCATCATCACAAAGGGGGAGATTGTAGAAGCAAAGACTTTGTCTTTGATGTTTTGATGATGATCGTGTTGATTTGATGAAAATGCGCTTCTCAACTTTAATTCAAGACAATGATCCAAGAATACAAGATACAACATCAAGAATATCTCTAGTATTTTAGGAAGGGAATTCCTAATTGAAATAGCAAAAGGTTTGGCCAAGAAATTTAGGTTAAAAAGTCTTTTTCAAGAGATTTACTCTCTGGTAATCGATTACCAGAGGATGTAATCGATTACCAGTGGCCAAAATGGCTTACAACAGCTATTAGAAATTTGAATTCAAATTTTACACTGTGTAATCGATTACACAATATTGGTAATCGATTACCAGCAGTTAATAAACGTTTTAATTCAAATTTTAAAGCCTGTAATCGATTACCAGAGGAGATTTTCAGAAAATTATTTCCAAGAGTCACAACTTTTCTAATGGTTTTTACATGGCCATCAAAGGTCTATTTATATGTGACTTGGAACACGAATTTGCTAAGAGTTTTTCAGAACAAAAAGTCTTATTCTCTCAAGGAGCAAAAACATTTTAGCCTCTTAAGAATTCCTTGGCCAATACACTTGCAATTCAATAAGGAATTAATTGAGTGTTCAAATTGTACAATCTATCTCTTTCAAGAGAGATTTATTCTTCTCTTCTTTCTAATTCTCAAAAGGGATTGAGAGACCGAGGGTTTCTTGTTGTAATGAAATCTGAACACAAAGGAAGGATTGTCCTTGTGTGTTCAGAACTTGTAAAGGGATTTTACAAGATAGTGAAACTCTCAAGTGGGTTGCTTGGGGACTGGACGTAGGCACAAGGGTATGGCCGAACCAGTATAAATCTGAGTTTACACTTTCTCTTCCCTTAAACTCTTTTATTTATTATTGCTTTACATTTATATTCATAATGTTTAATTTGAATTATTATTTAAGAGTTCATTTTTAAGGGAACTTGGAACTTGCATTGAAATTAAAATAGATTTTTAATTGGGGAAATAGTTTGTAATATCTTAATTCAACCCCCCTTCTTAATATATCTGAGGCCACTTGTCTAACAGCCTACAACATAGCCAGTAGTTGCCATGCAGGAATATTCTAGAATAATGGAGACTTCATCCTTTTCTTGTTTGGTGATCAATTGATGATGGATTGTGTTAACTTGAAGAATACTTTCTTGATGTGTTTCAATCTCTGCATACTCTTCTTCTCTTTTGACCACAACTTTAGTCATGTCATCCACCAACTTACCAATCTGAGTCTAAGCTCTTTTAAATGCTTGAGGCATTGAATCTACTATACCCTTGAATTGCATTAACAGGTCATCCAAATTAGAGAATCCTTCTGCTTCATTCTGATAACAAGGTTGCCATTCTGATTCCCATTGATAATCTTCAAAAGAATAGTCCTTTCCAAACTAAGTTCCCTGCTGTTGCGTTGAATAGCAATTACCTTTAGAGCTAGCTTGATATGTCATGAAGTCTGCCAATAGACTTTCAAGATTAGGAGCTCTTCCTTTCTCATGAAGATTGTACATGGTTGACTCCTTTCTCCAGTCAGATTTATTTATAGAATAAAAATAACAACTATCCTGATAATGCTTTCCTCCAGCAAAATCATAATTTCTTAGCGGAATAGATATAACAATCTTCATGATATAGTGGTAGAAGATTGTATTTCTTCAGAATAACTAGGCTACCTATAGGAGATGTTATACATGCAAAACACTAACAGAAACATCGGTTATCCAATTCAAGAAGAAAACAAATATGAATTGAAAAGAAATATTCACAGTTAATCAAAGAATAAAGAATAGACTCCTAGGACTGAACTAACTTTTCAAATAGAAAGAAGTTCCCTAGCAACGACGCCAAAAACTTGATCGAACCCCGCAAGTGCACCGAATCGCGCAAGTAGTATAAAATGGTAAGAACCGAGTATCGAACTCTCGGGGAACTTGTGTTACTTGCTAAAGCTATATTCAGTGAATAGGTGTCTAGTATGAAAAGATATGTGTGGACTATGAACAGGTATGTAAACTAACTATTAAAAAGGAAAATAACATGAGTAATGATGTGTAAAAACAAGTAGACAACGTGTTGGTCTTCCTATTAGGTGCCTGATGTTATAAGGATATTCTCTACTTAACAATGCTCATGTGTTCTATGGTGTCTCCTGAAATGCTAACCCCGATCCCTAGTGATAGTCTAGCCTAATCCTGATCAGGCATCATCCTCAGATCCCTCTTGTTGGACTAAACTCGACCAGAACCGCATTAAGACAAACATACAAACAACTAGGTTACTGTACCCCGATCCCTCGTGATAATACGATAAACTAGCCCTGTCCTATCAAGTTCTAAGAATCAGACCAGTTCCCACTATTGAATGACCCTAACAAAGCATGTATCTACGTGATCAAGGAAAAAGCACATTGAAATGATGTACTGATAGCATAGAGAACACATAAAACATCATTAAATAAATATAAAGGTATTTACATCAAGTACCTACAAGGAAGAACCAACAGAGGATTTAGCTCTCCATATCTGGGAAGCTTACTTTACAAAAAAGTGAAGAGAAAAATGAAGGATTGAAGAAATACAAGTAGTGGGGATGTCTCCTCCACCTTTAGAACCTCACAATCACTCACAAACTCATCTCATGCTCTCAGGATGGCTTCCTCTTCAAGCTCAGTTCTTTGCCAGTCATCGCACAACAAACGCTCTCAAAACTCTCTAGAACTTCGACCTTTCTCTCTCTAGAAATCTATAAACATGCAGAAGCTTCGAGAATTGCCCAGACTCCCTCTCCCTTTCCGATTTCAGGTTTAAATAGGTGGCCTTGTTGGTGCTTGCGCGCTTAGCGCAACTTCGGCTCGCTTAGCGCACATAAGTGAATTTTGGCTTAGCGCTCGTCTTCTCGCTTAGCGGATGCATGCAAGTGGTGCACTTAGCGGGATGAGCCCTCACTTAGCGTGTGTGTCCAGCTCATCCTTCTTCTAGATTCTTCCTCGTGCTCAGCCGCAAGAGTAGTGCGCTCAGCAGATGGCTCGCTAAGCCGATAGATTGGCTTAGCGAGAAGCTGAAAATAAGCACTTCATAAACTTGCCTAATTAACCAGAAATTGAAAGGAAATGATTATTAAATACAAAAAATGGGAGTACTAAGTACTTATTACTTATATTTAACAAAAATTAATTACAACACTACAAAATAACCATAAATGGGAGGAGTTAGATACAATTTTCACACATTTCTTACACAAAAGTTAGTTGCATTTGTCGACTAACAACTCCCCCAAATTTACTGTTTTGCTTGTCCTTAAGCAAATAAAGAGCAGCTCACAGGTCCCTAAGTGACAAGAATATGCAGTGACTATGTACAAAGGTGTGTGCAACAAAAACTATTGATTGCATGATCAAGGCAAAAGCACACTGAAATGACGTCCTGATAGCACAGAGAACACATAAAACATCATTAAATAGATATAAATGTATTTACATCAAGTACCTACAAGGAAGAACCAACAGAGTATTTAGCTCTCCATATCTGGGAAGCTTCCTTTACAACAAAGAAAAGAGAAAAATGAAGGATTGAAGAAATACAAGTAGTGGGGATGTCTCCTCCACCTCTAGAACCTAACAATCACTCACAAACTCATCTCATGCTCTCAGGATGGCTTCCTCTTGAAGCTCAGTTCTTTGCCAGCTCATCCTTCTTCTAGATTCTTCCTCGCGCTCAGCCGCAAGAGTGGTGCACTCAGCAGATGGATCGCTAAGCCGACAGATTGGCTTAGCGAGAAGCTAAAAATTAGCACTTCACAAACTTGAGCCTAATTAACCTGAAATTGAATGGAAATGATTATTAAATACACAAAATTGGAGTACTAAGTACTTATTGCCTATATTTAACAAAAAGTAATTACAACACTACAAAATAACCATAAATGGGAGGAGTTAGATACAATTTTCACAGATTTCTTACACAAAAGTTAGTCGTATTCATCGACTAACACTTATCCACTTCTAGGGTTTCCCATCTGCTAAGTGAGTTGGATGCCTTGCTAAGAGGATTCATCTCGCTGAGCGGATCTACCTCGCTAAGCGAGTCATCAGCTGCTTGAAACTTCTCTTCTTTGGCCTAAAATTGAGTTGGATTCAACATTAAGTCACAAAAATGGAGTTTCTACTCTATAAAATCACACAATAAAGAAAAATATGTATAATTCCTATAGAAAGAACCATAAATTGGAGGTACAGTGCTATTTCCTTACAACTTTTCAATATAAAACTAACTTATGAATAGCAACTAACAGGCTCTAAACAAATCACTTTCAAAGAGGATGCTTCTCTCAATCGACCACCATTGTTTGAGGGAGAACATTTTTCATTTTGGTAAAAGAGAATGAAAATATTTATTCAGTCAATTGATCCCAATGCATGGAATGCTATTGTTAAAGAGCCATTTATACCAACTAAAGAGGTCAATGATGAACTAGTTCCTAAAAAATGGGATGAGATGAAAGATGACGAGAAAAGAAAAGTGCAAGATGATCAAAAAGCTAAAAGCATTTTAACTTCTGGTTTATCTTTTGATGAATTCTTTCATATTGCAAGGTGCAAAAGTGTAAAGGAGATATGGAAAATGCTTGAAGTCACTCATGAAGGCACTACGGATGTAAGAAGAGCAAGAAAGCACACTCTTGTATCCAAATATGAAGCTTTTCAAATGAAGAATGGTGAAACCATTTTAGAACTTCAAACGAGATTCACATGCTTAGTTTTGGAAAAACGTTTAAATATGATGACCTAAACATCAAGATCCTCAACTGTCTTACAAGAACTTGGGAACCGAAAATCACAGGGATCAAGGAATCCAAGGACTTGGCATTGATGTCGATGAAGCTTTCTTCGGAAAATTGCTTGCATATGAACATGAGTCGATTCAACAATCTCATGTAGAAGATACAAAAAAAGAAAAAAAAAAGGGATTGCACTCAAGGTTAGTTCCTAAAAGGAAGATCATAAAGAAAGCTCTAGTGATGATGAAGATATAGCGAATTTGAGCTTGATGGTGAAGAAGTTTTGGAAATTTCTCAAAAGGTTCAAAGACAAAAAATCCTCTAAAACTTCAAAGAAGGTGGAAAGAAATAACAACACCTTCACATCTTTTGAATGCGGGAAGCAAGGCCACATCAAGTTAGATTGTCCTGTCTACCTTAGAAAATAACTTGTTGAAAAGAAAGGAAAGAAGGATAAAAAATAGAAAAAGGCCTACATAGCTTGGGAAGACAATGCATCCACATCCTTTGATTCTTCTAGTGAAGAAGAAGTTGCAAATCTGTGCTTAATGGCTGATTCAAAGGATGACTCCTCAACCATTGAAAAAACTGAGGTAAATTCTGAATTTGAAGAAGTTTTGGAAGCTTTTAATGAAATGCATGAGGAGGAACAAATGCTTGCTGTTTCGAACAATAAGCTAAGAAGCAATCTAAAATTGCATATCACTAAATTGGCTTCAACACAAAGTGAGCTTGATAAATTGAGGCAAGAACATAAAAAAACTTGTTTCAAGTTACAAAGCCACTAGTTGTGTTTGTGCTTCTACTTTTCTTAATATGGATGATTACAAATCTTTGCAAAAAAATGAGTTTAAAAAGTTTAAAAAGGATCACTATGAAGAACGTATAAAGTTGCAAACTGAGCTTTCCTATTTTAAAGATCTTTTTAGATAAATGAATTAAAGAAAAAGTGATCTTAGTCACTTACTTGGTGTGTAAAAGCATACTACTGAAAAACTGGTTTGGGGTATAACAAGCAAACTACCTTTTCCAAGAAAACCAAGTTTGCATCCTCCAAAAAGGTGAACCTAAACAACGTCTCCAAAAGGAAAAATATAGTGCATCCTAAGCCTAAAACCAAGACTTGTCATTATTGCATGAAAAGAAAGCACACATCTTATAAATGCTATGTCAAGAGATTTGATGTTCCAAGAGGTAAAAGTGTTTGGATTCCTAAAGATTTAATTGTGAAAATTAACCCCATTGGACCTAACCTCAATTGGGTACCACCTATCTCAAATTGGTTGTGTCTTCTAAGTGTGCCTAAAAGCAAGAGACTCACTATGGTACTTGGATAGTGGCTGCTCTAGGCACATGACGGGTGACAAGTCCAGATTTACTAACCTTGTGTCAAAGGAAAGATGATATGTCACTTTTGGAGACAACAATAAGGGAAGAATTATGGGAGAATGAAATATTTGAAATTAGCACAAGACACAAATAAAAAATGTTCTATATGTTGATGGACTTAAGCGCAATCTTTTGAGAATAAGTCAACTATGCGACAAACACTTCAAAATTGAATTAAACAAGAATTGTTGTCTCATTTGTGAAGCAAAATTTGGTGAGGTTGTTCACAGAGGTAAAAGAATAGGTAATGTCTGCATGTTTAATATTGAACATGCATCATTTCATAAGCTTAGTTGCTTGGTAAGTAAGATTGATGGTTGTTGGCTATGGCATCGTACGACTGCACATGTAAGCATGCATCATCTCAATCATCTAGTTAAGAAGGACTTAGTAATTGGTATTCCAAAACTCAAGTTTGAGAAAAATAAATTGTGTGAAACATGTCAAAAGGGGAAATCAGTTGAAAACTTTTTTCAATGTAAAAACGTTGTTTCTACCTAAAGAAATTGACACCATAATTTTAATATTTTCATCTCATTATACTACTATAATCCATTAAATGGCCACAAATACTTACTTTTGATGATCTAGAGAGACTCCTTGGAAGAATACCCTTGTTCGGGTAAGGTCAATATTGTAATCAACCCATTTTGCCCATATATTCATGCTATCTCATATGCAACCAAGCGATTCATGTCTCTGTATGTATGATTTCCTACTTGAATCAAATCCCATCTGCAAGCCCAAACCATAAGAAAAAAGAAATAGAAAAAAGTGTTATAGATTAATTTGCATGTGAAATATGATGAAGAGTGAAACTAGCTTAATTATGGGTACTTATGGTTGTTTTCTTCCTGTGTGAATCCACCAATGCCCAGAGTCAAATATCAATACATCTATTCCTTTCCATGTTTGGCCAGCTTGAATTGGATCTAATTTTAGTACTCCACCAATACTCTCTCCAACAATGTCCACCAATAGTGCATTGCGAGAGAACATCACCTTAACATCATAGGTATGCAAAATTTTGTGATACACCAAAGTTTTTTTTTATATATTAGAGAAGATGTTGGTGAATGAAACATACGGAATGTTCATCCAAGCACCAAGAAATGAACAAATATGCAACAATTTCAGTACTCCATGATGTAAAACAATAGTAGAGGCAGTCCACCAATACAAGAGATAAATAAATGACTAATACTTGTTCCAATTCAAGAACAAAGTTATATGGTATTTGACCCAAGAATTGAACCTAGAGTTAAGATTTTTACTGGAATAATTTTTCTTTTCATAGTATCAAATTTAATTCATTTTTGTTAAATCAAGATTAATTCTATGCTAAGCCCTAACTAAACTATCAATCAAGATTTCCAGATTTTTGTGCTTAAAGTGGAATCACAACTACTTTGACATGGCTCAAGTAATGGAGGTGAATGTGAATTTGTGTGGATGTGATAGGTTTGGGTAGTGACAATGAATCAAAATATATGGGAAGAAAATTAAGAAAAATAAAATTGATAAAAGAAATCTAACTGGAAAGGTGAAAATGGAGACATCTCTATTCTTCGCTAAGTTGTATGGGGCTTGTGGCACAAGTATGTGAAGCATGCAAGTGAGTGATTGCCATTGATTTAAACTCAAAGTCTCCCACAAACATGATACTCTTCCCTTTAATTCTTGTTAAGAAACCTTCACCATTGAATATGCAAAATAACAACATTCATTAAAATGATGATAATTAACATGGTTTTGGTGATTGATAACGAATGTCAAATCGTTCCAAAAACAAATAAAACTAGGAATCTGCAGTACAAAATTAACCGAGGTCGAACTTAGAATTATGATTCAATTTGGTTCCTACGTTCATTCGCTTATAAATAGCAAGGGGGGGATTTCATCGAACAGCTTGTAGGCGACTATAAAGGAATGCAAAAATACAAAAACAAAGATGAAGAAGCAGAAAAAAAGAAAAATAGAATGCAAATCAAGTTTAATAGCATCAATCTAATCCACCAAACCAATGCAAACCAAATTATAATAGTTATTATGAATGATGTTCAGTGTGAAAGTTCAGTCAAATGCATTAGAGATAGTTCAATCGAATCAATCCCTAAATTGTTTGAGATCGCAAGTTAGGTTGGAAAATCATCCAAACAATATGTGATTAAATTTTGAAATTAGGAAATGGATCCATAACCTAATCCATTTTAAATCCTAAGCATAATCGTAATCATGAAAATCGAGAATAGGATTAAAGAGAAAGATGAACATTCACAATTAGAAATACTAAACCAGATTTAGCCTTGCTTGGAGTGGATCATTTGATTGATGAAGTGTTTAGCCTTTCATGATCATCACCAATGGAAAAGCCACAAAATTAGTGCAAGTGAAAGGAAGAACAGAAGTAAAAAGAAGATGAAGAATGAAGAACAATTGAGAGAAAAAGAGAGAAAAGAGAAAAACTTGCACAACAAGTAACTAATTCTATTTTTACAAAACGAAGTAACTAACTCCCTAACTAACTAACTTCCACTAATAAATAGAGTGACTACTTAGAAGCAAGGGATGAGCCTTGATTAGGCCCATCTAATCTACCTAATTAAACTAATTACACTAAAAAAGCCCAAACTCGCAGCCCAATTATTCAAATGTAGAGATTATGACTTCCAAGCTTAATTTGACTCTTGAAATGGCAAGAAATGGCAGAATTGACCATATTTTATTTGTGACAAAATTGAAGATCTTTTTCTTAGATTTCCGGGAACTACTCACATGCTTCATTTGAACTTTTAGACTCTCTACAAGACAGGCAAGTCAAGTACAGAATCTTAAAATTAGTTACAATTCTCAATTAAGTTCAATCATTTGTATAAGATCAAAATTGAGTTAAGGTGAGAAAAGATCAAAGAAATGTGAATTGAGCTAAAAAGAATATAAAAATATTAAACTACAAATACTTAATTAGTGATCATTAAAATGATTTTTTGTTTGGCACTAATGTAGCATGTGATCCTAATTGAGAAGAAATTTGTCAAAAGCAACTTTACAACAACAAACTCTTAATGGAGGAAGTCTTTGTTGACTTATGCACTAAACATTTTAGAGGGTGGAATATAAAACAACAACCGTCATTTTAAAAAAAAAATCAGTGTAATTATAATTAAATTATATGTTATACATTTTACAAAATTATAAAAACTTTAACTTGATAGTTTAATTAATAATTATTATTTTACAATTTACATTAGAAATTTCGTCTGGCACTCAGTTCAAGCTAGGCTTGAACCCCACAATCATCCCGAGAAAATAATTTACTAGCTCCCGAGGATTTTTCTCTCTCTCAGTTTTAGCTTAGTGGGACACTGTCTTCTTCCATTTAAAAGTCAAACAATTAACCAACAAATTCAAAAGTAACTAACACATAATAGTTTCTATTTATGCAATTTATATACAATATTTGTAACACACAGGCAGAATATATAGAAAAGTAAATAACATTATGATAGAAAGATATAAAAAATACCAGTAAATTATAAAATATAAAAAGACAACTAGTTTATATATACTGACAAAAATAGTCTTAATGAAATGCTCGCCATATGTTTCTAAATAATAGTTATTTAAGATTGTTTTACATTAACAAAAAATCAATAAATTATTTGATTTTTTGAGCAAAATTGGACACTTTTTTTCCTATTATACCCTTCACAATCACCTTCTCACTACACTCACTCACTGTAATTAATTTTTTTCTAATGACCAAATTTATCTTTCACTTTCTTTAATGAAGTGTTAATTTAGTTTCTTTATTATTCTCTCTATTCATTTATTCTCTTTCCACCAGTGGTCAATAGGCAAATAATTCATCTTTGACGATATTTTAAATTATTTATTATCCTATTCTATTATAAAAAAGAACATTACGATAGAATAAGATAAAAACATAAAATTAATTATAAAAAAAGTATAATTTTTTTTATATATAAATGTAAATGATTTTATACCAAGAAAAATAGTCATAAATCTGTGAAAAGAAAAAAAAATATACAAGAACAACATTTTTTAAAAAAAATCGACACTTAAAAATGAATGGAGAGAATGTGATTTTTATTTGACAATTTATTATAGGATGAAAGAGTCAAAAAAAATTATAATTGTATTCTAATTTAATACAAAAAGAAAAGTATTATTATCATAAGCCATAAAAGACTTTATTGTGGAATGAGGAGAAATTATACATACATATATATATATATATATATATATATATATATATATATATATATATTTATATATATATATATATATATATATATATATCCCTAGAAAAAAGAGTTTCATAGTTGTTTCATTTTAGTACATTGAGTTTTTATAGTTTTATTATGATTTTTTATGTTTTCGAAAAAAGTTCATATTATTATGGTCCTTTTTTCAATTTTTCATTAGAAATGTTAATGTTCTGTTAACTTTTAAATTTTAAAAAAGGATCAAAATAAAATATTTCAATAACATAAAAGACCAGAATAAAACTTTTAAAACTTAATGCACCTAAGTGAAACCACTGTAAAATATAATGGATCAAAAGTGGTATCAGAGACATGCATTTAATGCAAGCATTAATTGCCTCAACTATCGATCATAATTCATCAGACAAAGATCTTAAGTGAAGAATCAAACCATTGTGAGACAACAGACACTGGAAGATGAAGGTTATAAATAGAAGAAACTTTGAATAAAAATATATCAAATCTTACGTGCAAAATTCATTCATTTTTTCTTCTGTAAAGCTCCTTGTAAATTCTTGTATAGTTCAAAAAGCTCTGAAACAACTTTGTATATTTTGAGATTATAGACAAAAAAGCTAAGTGTTATATGTTGGATCAGGTCGAGAATCTAGAATGGGAGGGGGAAATTGCATAGATTCTTTCAAAATCATTACCAATTCGTTCTTAACATCGATTAAAAACACCCCTTTAAATCAATTAATGTTTCTTCAAAAAATCTTTAGAAAATTGAAACTTCAATGATTAAACACATGTGTAAAAGCATAATCTATTATGATGGTTCTTAAGATCAATTCCACTATCAAGATGATTACAAGACTCAGAGTTATAGAGAATACGAGAATCACACAAGAGTTTATACTACTTCAGTCCAATCTGGACCTACATCTAGTTGTTCTAGGTCCTCTTAGAACTATCACTATATAGAGAACACAAATACAAACACTATACACACACAATTCTCTAATATAAATCAAATCTTTCTCTTACAAGAAAAGATCAAGAATTGAAACTCTATCATTTATCAAACATTCTTGGTAACCCTAACCAAGAACCACAATCTAAAAGAATAAAAGATAAAAGATTGAATACACCTGAAATGTGTACACTACTAGAAAATAGACTTTTAACATCGGTTATTAACCGATGTTGAAACTACCGACGTTAAAAGTCTCAATGTTAACATCGGTTTTCTAAATAACCGGTGTCGTTTAGTAAGAAATAAAAAAATATAAAATATG
>NC_016090.4:13660898-13730177 GCF_000004515.6 Glycine max | reverse complement strand
CACGGAATTTTATGCTCTAAAAGAGCTTTGAAATCTGAAGTTTAATTTTCAAATGATCAAAGTTGAAAAAATGCACACACATGACCTCTATTTATAGCCTAAGTGTCACACAAAATTGGAGGGAAATTTGAATTTCAATTCAAATTTCACTTGAATTTGAAATTGAATTTGTGGAGCCAAACTTGGGAGCCAAAATTTCACTAATTATGACTAGTGAATTTTAGTTATGATTCAGCCCACTAATCCAAGATTCTCCACTAAGTGTACTTAGGTGTCATGAGTCATGTAAAGCATGAAAGACATGCACAAAGTGTGACTATATGATGTGTCAATGAGGTGTAGTAAGCAAATGCTCACCTCTCCTTCTAAAATTTAATTGGATTGGGCTTCTACCAATTCAATTAAATTTATTTCCAACCACACACATCAAATATTCACTTAGTTCATATGAAATTACAAAACTACCCCTAATACAAAAACTAGTCTAGGTGCCCTAAAATACAAGGGCCAAAAAATTCTATATTTCTAGGGTACCCTACCTATATTATGGAGCCCTAAATACAAGGACCAAATATAATGACATCCTAGTCTAATATGTACAAAGATAATTGGACTCAACCTTGGCCCATGGGCTCAGAAATCTACCCTGAGGTTCATGAGAACCCTAGGGCCTTCTTCAGTAGCTCTAGCCCAATCCTCTTGGAGCCTCTTGCTCATGGCTCTAGTGATTAGTCCCTTCCTAGGGAGGATTGCGTCATCCCCTTCCCATTGAAGAGGATTTGACCGCAAATCTGTTAATTCCTCTTCCTCAATATCAGCTCCATCTGCAAAAGGAATTAAGTTAGAAATGTTAAAAGTGGTGCTGACTCCACACTCTTCTGGGAGGTCCAACCTATAGGCATTGTTGTTGATCCTCTCCAAAACCTGAAACGGTCTATCCCCTCTAGGGCTAAGCTGGGATTTCCTTTTAGTAGGGAATCTATCCTTCCTAAGATGGAGCCAAACCCAGTCACCCACATTAAGAACTAGCTCTTTTCTTCCTCTATTGCCTTTAGTTGAATACACCTTTGTTTGGTTCTCTATTTGGTTCTTAACCCTCTCATGCAACTTCTTTACAAACTCTGACCTAGATTCCCCTTCTTTATGTATAAAAGAAGCGTCCAGTGGGAGGGGAATGAGGTCTAACGGTGTTAGGGGATTGAACCCATAGACAACCTCAAAAGGGGACTGCTTGGTGGTTCTATGAAACCCCCTGTTCTAGGCAAATTCTACATGAGGAAGATACTCATCCCAAGACTTATGGCTACCTTTCAGAAGTGCCCTTAAAAGGGTGGATAAAGACCTATTCACTACCTCTGTTTGGCCATCAATTTATGGATGACAAGTGGTAGAGAAAAGAAGTTTAGTTCCTAGCTTAGCCCATGAGGATTTCCAGAAGTGGCTAAGGAACTTAGCATCTCTATCTGACACAATGGTCTTAGGCAAACCATGGAGTCTCATAACTTCCCTGAAAAAGAGTTTTGAGATGTGGGAAGCATCATCCACCTTGTGACATGGTATAAAGTGTGCCATCTGGCTAAACCTATCCACCACCACAAAGATAGAGTCTACACCTCTTTGGTTTTTAGGAAGCCCAAGGACAAAGTCCATACTAATGTCTACCCAAGGTGCAGAGGGGATGTGTAAGGGTGTGTAAAGCCCATGAGGCATCACCCTAGACTTGGCTTGTAAACAAGCCACACACCTAGTGCAATGCTTATGGACATCTTTCTTCATATGGGGCCAATAGAACTTTTCTTTGAGTAAGACAAGGGTCTTGTCTATCCCAAAGTGGCCCATGAGCCCACCCTCATGGCTCTCCTTCACAAGTAATTTCCTGATGGTTCCTTGGGGTATGCAAAGCTTTCCCTCTTTGAACAAATACCCTTCAGCCAAATAGTATCCATCTTGGGCCTTTTTCCCACAACTCTTGTAAATTGGAGAGAAATGTTCATCTAAAGCATACAAGTCCCTAATGTTATCAAATCCTAAAATTTGAGCTCCTAGGGAGCAAAACAATGTGTGTCTCCTAGAGAGGGCATCAGCTACCACATTTGTTTTTCTCTTTTTGTATTTGATAACATATGTTAATTGCTCTAGGTACTCTACCCATTTTGCATGCCTTTTGTTTAACTTGCTTTGCCCTCTAATGAACTTAAGTGATTGATGATCACTATGAATGACAAATTCCTTGGAAACAAGGTAATGTTCCCAAGTTCGGAGTGCTCTTATTAAGGCATAAAGCTTTTTATCATAACTGGGGTAGTTAAGGGTGGCACCATGAAGTTTTTCACTAAAATAAGCAATAGGGTGCCCACCTTGCAACAAAACAGCTCCAACTCCCACTCCAGAGGCATCACATTCTAGCTCAAAAGTTCTAGAAAAGTCAGGAAGAGCTAGAACAGGTGCCTTAGTAAGCTTTTCTTTGAGCAAAGCAAAGGCTTGCTCTTGTTTTTCACCCCAGGTAAATGCCACATTCTTCTTCACTAGCTCATTGAGAGGTGATGCAATTGTAGAGAAATTAGGAACGAACCTTCTATAGAAGCTTGCCAACCCATGGAAGCTCCTAATATCTCCCACACTTTTTGGGGTGGGCCATTCTTGGATGGCCTTGATTTTCTCAGGGTCCACTTGGACCCCATTTCTACCAACTACAAACCCTAAGAAAACTATAGTATCTACACAAAAAGTAAACTTCTCTATATTTGCATAGAGGGTGTTTTTCCTAAGGACTGAAATAACTTGCCTGAGATGTCCTAAGTGATCATCTAGGCTCCAACTGTACACTAAAAATGTCTTGACCCCTCATGATCATGGTTTTCTTTGTGGGGCATTGAGAGGCAATGTGACCTCTCCCAAGACATTTGAAGCATTTAATGTTGCTAGTCCTTTCTTGGGAACTAGTCTTAGGGGTGTATTTCTCTATGGTCTTACCCTTATCTTCCTTGGATTTTGAAGGTGCATCCCCCATAATTCCACGGGCTTGGTCCTTCCTTGGATAAGAGTGAGAGCCATAAGATTTTGAAGAAGGCTTTCTTTTATGTTGTTGCTCCACTCTTATACAAAGTTGGACTAGCTCATCTAGGTCCCTATATGGAAGGAGTTCAACCTTGTCCCTCACTTCCATATTAAGCCCACTAAGGAACCTAGCTATGCTTGTTTTTTCCTCCTCCCTAAGTCCAGCTCTTAAAAGGAGTAGTTCCATTTGTTGTCTGTATTCTTCAACACTCATACTCCCTTGTCTAAGCCTTTGGAGCTTGTCCATAAGCTCCCTTTCATAGTAGGAGGGAATGTGCCTGTTCCTAAGGGCACTCTTAAGATCATTCCAATACTTTACTGGAGGATCCCTATGAATCCTTCGTTCCTTAACAAGGGAAGTCCACCAATAGAGGGCATACCCTTGAAAGCTAAGGGTAGCCAATGGAAATTTTCTCTTTTCGCTTATATGATGGCAAGCAAAGAGTTGTTCAACCTTCATTTCCCAATCTAAGTAGGCCTCAACATTATCTTTTCCATGGAAATATGGGAGGCTAATGTTAACCTCTTGAGGCCTTCTATCCTTTTCTCTTCTTTGGGAGTGATGTTTAGTATGTGAACTATGGTGCCCTCTATAATAGTCGCTAAGTTCTTCACTTAAACTCTTGCAAGAGTCATGACTACTAAAGGAGGCATGTTTTTCTCTTTTCATTTCTTTCATTATTTTTCTTCTTTCTTCCTCTCTTTTTTTACCTTCATCTTGACTTATTTCTTCCACTCTTTTTTTACCTTTTTCTTTTCTCACCTTTTTTTCTTTCCATAACTTAAGGGATCTCAACTCATCTAATATCTTATACAAGGGGTCCTTAGGAGTAGAATCCTCACCATTAACACTACAGAAGAATGAAGACTCATGTTGGTTCCTAAGTTATGGTTCTTTCTTGTTGGGGGTTTGAAAGCAAAAGGTAAAAGAAACTATGGTTGAAACTAGCCAAAATAAACACTAAAAGAGGTGTGAAAGATAAGGTAAAAACTAATTGGTAAAAGGCAAGCTATCTAGGCGGTTTGACAATGGAGGGTAAAGGAAATAAGCTATGAAAGTAAGCAATAAATTAAAGTGCAAGAAATGCAAACTAGGCGGATCCTAAGAGTGTTTGCAAGACCTCATTTAAGGTTCCCAACAAAACACTCACTATCCTAAGGGAAAATTGCCTAAAATTATTACACACAAATGGAAGGAGGGTGACCTAGCGGAGGCTCCCAACTTACTTCCAGTGAAAGGCCTTTTTGTTACAAAATTTGAAAGCAAAGCAAATTGCCAATTACAAAATTACAAAGAAAAAAGTCCTCAATTGTGGTGGCTATTCTCTCTTTAGTGTTTCACTCAATTTGGAGTGCTTCTTAGTCCAATAGCTCTTAAGGTGGTTGGCCCCTTGTTTCTTGACTCAAATTCTTCAAGATATGGCACCAATCCTCCTTTCCAATTCCCTATATGGCAACTCCCAAGCAAGGAAACAAAGAGACAAGCAATAATCAAAGACAAAAAAAAAATGAAATGAAAGTGAAACCAATAGAGTTTTAACAAGACAAATTTTCAAGGATTATTCAACAATTAAAGCAATGAGAAGCACAAAAAAGCAAGCTAGGACTCAAAGAGAAACCTAGAATGGCTCTAGAGTAGAGTAGAAAAACTAAAACAAAAAAAACTCAAGAAACCTCTAGTTTTGGCACTTGTTTTCACAATAATTTTCAATTGAAATTTCATAACTAGGATTGGTATAAAATAAGCACCAATTATAGAACAAATTTTGAGCCAAAACAACAACCACACTTCCCTTTCACTTTTTTTTTCCTGGACACTGATTTTTATGCCAACTTGTGTGATTTTTCTTATTTTTTCCTTTAATCCAAATCGCTTGGTTCTTTTTTATAATTTTGGTCCAGATGTCTAGAAAATTCAGTAAAGCTGTCAGCTCAAAAAACGTAGTGACCAATTCCCAGTAATTTATACAATTTTGTATGTTCAAGCTGCCAGCACCAGCGATTTCAACCTAGAAATCAAGAGTAGTGTTTATGTTGCTTAAGGCTTGGATAGTTACAATTTGTGTTTGCTTATGCTCAATTATCTTGAATAAAACAATTCAAGAGAGCTTAAGACTTATTTCATTCACAAATCCAGCCACAACTCAGCACCACAACTCAACTTCATCATAGGCATCATGTAGGAATCTTAGAAAACAAAAAAAGAGTTCAACAACAAGACTACTTCTAGGAATTGATTTAGAACATGTTATGAACTAAATAACATGCATGAATTAGACTCAAAATTCAAAAGATAGGCTAAGAATGACAAGAATACATGAACAAATGTATCTAGAATTCAATCAACAAAATAAAAATTCAACACAAACTTAGAACATAATGTGACAATTACTATGACTAAACATGACTCTAAGACAACATGGATTAAGTGATTTACACTTAGATTTTTGTGTTGTTTTTTTTTTCTAATCAATATTTTGGAAGAAAATTTATATCTAAGGTTCAGCACAAGAATATTATGAATGAAAAATGATAGAACCTAAAATCAACACAAAAACATGATTCAAGAGTAGATCTACAAAATTTGAACCATAGAAATGCAAGAACAAGTGTAGATCTAAGATTTAATCGGTTTATTTTTTTGAATCTACTCAAAACAGCACCAAACCACAAGACAATGGAGGATATACATGGAGAATAATATGAAGAACAAGGAATTAAAGAGAATTCACTGAACGAAAAGATAGAGGAAGCAAAAGAACATCACCTAGATGAAGATGCTCTTGATACCACATGATGTAAGCTCCATTTGAGCTTGTAGGCCTAGGATCTTCTTCATCAATGGATTCCTTTGATTCATGGAAGATTAATGGCAGCGGAATGGAGAAGGAAGAGATAGAGGAGATGCCACTTCAAGGAGAAGATGAGTCTAGAAGAAGCTCACCACCATAGGAGGCCATGGATAAGAGCTTGGAGGAAGAAGGAGATGAATGAAGGGAGAGGGAGAGAAGAGCACGAAATTTTGTGCTCTAAAAGAGCTCTGAAATCTGAAGTCTAATATTCAAATGATCAAAGTTCCAAAAAATGCACACACATGACCTCTATTTATAGCCTAAGTGTCATACAAAATTGGAGGGAAATTTAAATTTCAATTCAAATTTTACTTGAATTTGAAATTGAATTTGTGGAGCCAAACTTTGGAGCCAAAATTTCACTAATTATGATTATTGAATTTTAGTTATGGTTCAGCCCACTAATGCCAGATCAATTCCAAGATTCTCCACTAAGTGTGCTTAGGTGTCATGAGGCATGAAAAGTATGAAGGACATGCACAAAGTGTGACTATATGATGTGGCAATGGGGTGTAGTAAGCAAATGCTCACCTACCCCTCTAAAATTTAATTGGATTGGGCTTCTACCAATTCAATTAAATTTATTTCCCAGCACACACATCAAATATTCACTTAGTGCATGTGAAATTACAAAACTACCCCTAATACAAAAACTAGTCTAGGTGCCCTATAATACAAGGGCTGAAAAATCCTATATTTCTAGGGTACCCTACCTACACTATGGAGACCTAAATACAAGGACCAAATATAATGAAATCCTAGTCTAATATGTACAAAGATAATTGGACCCAACCTTGGCCCATGGGCTCAGAAATCTACCCTGAGTTTCATGAGAACCCTAGGGCCTTCTTCAGCAGCTCTAGCCCAATCCTCTTGGAGCCTCTTGCTCATGGCTCTAGCTACTGGTCCCTTCCAAGGAAGGATTGCATCATCCTACTTCCATTTGTGTGTAATAATTTTAGGCAATTTTCCCTTAGGATAGTGAGTGTTTTGTTGGGAACCTTAAATGAGGTCATCCAAACACTCTTAGGGTTCGCCTAGTTTACATTTCTTGCACTTTAATTTCTTTCTTACTTTCATAGCTTATTTCCTTTACCCTCCATTGTCAAACCGCCTAGATAGTTTGCCTTTTACCAATTAGTTTTTACCTTATCTTTCACACCTCTTTTAGTGTTTATTTTGGCTAGTTTCAACCATAGTTTCTTTTACCTTTTGTTTTCAAACCCCCAACAAGAAAGAACCATAACTTAGGAACCAACATGAGTCTTCATTCTTCATCTAGTGTTAATGGTGAGGGTTCTACTCCTAAGGACCCCTTGTATAAGATATTAGATGAGTTGAGATCCCTTAAGTTGTGGAAAGAAAAACAAGAAAGAAAAGAGAAAGGTAAAAAAAGAGTGGAAGAAATAAGTCAAGATGAACGAGAGAAAATAAGAGAGGAAGAAAAAAGAAAAATAATGAAAGAAATGAAAAGAGAAAAACATGTCTCCTATAGTAGTCATGACTCTTGCAAGAGTTTAAGTGAAGAATTTAGCGACTATTATAGAGGGCGCCATAGTTCACATACTAAACATCACTCCCAAAGAAGAGAAAAGGATAGAAGGCCTCAAGAGGTTAACATTAGCCTCCCATATCTCCATGGAAAAGATAATGTTGAGGCCTACTTAGATTGGAAAATGAAGGTTGAATAACTCTTTGCTTGCCATCATATTAGCGAACAGAGAAAAGTTCCATTGGCTACCCTTAGCTTTCAAGGGTATGCCCTCTATTGGTGGACTTCCCTTGTTAGGGAACGAAGGATTCATGGGGATCCTCCAGTAGAGTATTGGAATGACCTTACAAGTGCCCTTAGGAAGAGGCACATTCCCTCCTACTATGAAAGGGAGCTTATGGACAAGCTCCAAAGGCTTAGAAAAGGGAGTATGACTGTTGAAGAATATAGACAACAAATGGAACTACTCCTTTTAAGAGCTGGACTTAGGTAGGAGGAAAGAACAAGTATAGCTAGGTTCCTTAGTAGGCTTAATATGGAAGTGAAGGACATGGTTGAACTCCTTCCATATAGGGACCTAGATGAGCTAGTCCAACTTTGTATAAGAGTGGAGCAACAACTTAAAAGAAAGTCTTCTTCAAAATCTTATGCCTCTCACTCTTATCCAAGGAAGGACCAAGCCCATGGAATTTTAGGGGCTGTACCTTCAAAACCCAAGGAAGATAAGGGTAAGACCATAGAGAAATACACCCCTAAGACTAGTTCCCAAGAAAGGATTAGCAACATTAAATGCTTCAAATGTCTTGGGAAAGGTCGCATTGCCTCTCAATGCCCCACAAAGAAAACCATGATCATGAGGGGTCAAGACATTTATAGTAGTCATGAGGAGACTACTTCTTGCCCTTCCTCTAGTGGAAGTGAAGATGAAGTAAGGGGTGAAGAGTCTAGTGAGGAAGTCTACCCCCATGAAGAAGGTGACCTCTAAATGGTTAGAAGTCTCCTTGGAGTTCAATCTTGTGATCTATCTCAATCCCAAAGAGAGAACATCTTTCATACAAGATGCAAAATTTTAGATAAAACCATTTCTCTCATTATGGATAGTGGGTCTTGTTGTAATTGTTGTACCACAATATTAGTTTCCAAGTTGAACCTCACTATCATTCCCCACCCAAAACCTTATAAACTTCAATGGCTCAATGAGCAAGGGGAAATGATAGTTAACCAACAAGTGAAGGTACCTTTCTCCATTGGGACATATAAGGATAAAGTTAATTGTGATATAGCTCCCATGGAGGCAGGACATATTCTTTTAGGAAGGTCGTGGCAATTTGATAGGAAGATCGTTTACAATGGCCTAACTAATGAGATTACCTTCACCCGTCTTGGCACTAAATTTGTGTTGCATCCTCAAACACCTTCACAGGTGGCCAAAGATCAACTAACTATGAAAGATAAGAGGGATGAGGAAGAAAAACTAGAAAAACAAAAGAAAAATAAGGATAGTAAGGCCTTGTCTTCAAAGGTCAAGGGGAAGGAAAAAGCGGAAAAGGATTCCTCCAAGAAGATTGTTAAGAAGGAAGATCATTTTGCAACAAAAGGTGATATTAAAAGAGCACTCCTTCTTAGACAATCTTTCTACCTTCTCCTATCAAGGGAAACATCCCTTAGCACTGCCACAATTCCTACATTTGAGACCTTACCCCCAAAGGTCCAAGAACTCTTACATGAATTTGGTGATATATTTTCCAAAGAGATACCCCCTGGGCTACCTCCTTTAAGGGGAATAGAACACCAAATAGATTTAGAACTAGGAGCAAGCCTTCCTAATAGGCAAACCTATAGGACTAACCGTTAAGAGACTAAGGAGATAGAGTCTCAGGTTAAAGAATTGTTGGAGAAGGGCTGGGTCTAAGAGAGCCTAAGCCCATGTGCTGTGCCAGTGTTGTTAGTGCCCAAAAAGGATGGTACATGGAGAATGTGTACAGATTGCAGGGCCATCAACAACATCACTATAAAGTATAGGCACCCCATTCCTAGACTTGATGATTTGCTTGATGAGTTGCATGGTGCCAATATCTTTTCAAAAATTGATCTTAAAAATGGTTATCACCAAATCAGGATGAAAAAGGGTGATGAGTGGAAAACCGCTTTCAAGACCAAGTTTGGTTTGTATGAATGGCTAGTGATGCCTTTTGGGCTCACTAATGCACCAAGCACCTTTATGAGGCTTATGCATCATGTCTGAAGGGATTTCATAGGTAGATTTGTAGTTGTTTATTTTGATGATATTTTAGTGTACAGTAGGAGCCTAGATGATCACTTAGGACATCTCAGGCAAGTTCTTTCAGTCCTTAGGAAAAACACCCTCTTTGCAAATATAGAGAAGTGTACCTTTTGTGTAGATAATATAGCCTTCTTAGGTTTTGTAGTTGGTAGAAATGGGGTCCAAGTGGACCCTGAGAAAATAAAGGCCATCCAAGAATGGCCCACCCCAAAAAGTGTGGGAGATATTAAGAGCTTCCATGGGTTAGCAAGCTTCTATAGAAGGTTCGTTCCTAATTTCTCTACAATTTCATTACCTCTCAATGAGCTGGTGAAGAAGAATGTTTCATTTACCTGGGGTGAAAAACAAGAGCAAGCCTTTGCTTTGCTTAACGAAAAGCTTACTAAGGCACATGTTCTAGCTCTTCCCGACTTTTCTAAAACTTTTGAGCTAGAATGTGATGCCTCTGGAGTGGGAGTTGGAGCTGTATTGTTACAAGGTGGGCACCCTATTGCTTATTCTAGTGAAAAACTTCATAGTGCCACCCTCAACTACCCCACCTATGATAAAGAGCTTTATGCCTTAATAAGAGCCCTCCAAACTTGGGAACATTACCTTTTTTCCATGGAATTTGTCATTCATAGTGATCATCAATCACTTAAGTACATTAGAGGGAAAAGCAAGTTAAACAAAAGGCATGCAAAATGGGTAGAGTACCTAGAGCAATTTCCATATGTTATCAAATACAAAGAAGGAAAAACAAATGTGGTAGCTGATGCCCTCTCTAGGAGATACACATTGTTTTGCTCCCTAGGAGCTCAAATTTTAGGATTTGATAATATTAGGGACTTGTATGCTTTAGATGAACATTTCTCTCCTATTTACGAGAGTTGTGGGAAAAAGGCCCAAGATGAATTCTATTTGGCTGAGGGGTATTTGTTCAAAGAGGGAAAGCTTTGCATACCCCGAGGATCCATTAGGAAATTACTTGTGAAAGAGAGCCATGAGGGTGGGCTCATGGGCCACTTTGGGATAGACAAGACCCTTGTCTTACTCAAAGAAAAGTTTTATTGGCCCCATATGAAGAAAGATGTCCATAAGCATTGCACTAGGTGTGTGGCTTATTTACAAGCCAACTCTAGGGTGATGCCTCATGGGCTATACACACCATTACCCATCTGCACCCGTGGTAGACATTAGTATGGACTTTGTCCTTGAGCTTCCTATAATCCGAAGAGGTGTAGACTCTATCTTTGTGGTGGTGGATAGGTTTAGCAAGATGGCACACTTTATACCATGCCACAAGGTGGATGATGCTTCCCACATCTCAAAACTCTTTTTCAGGGAAGTTGTGAGACTCCATGGTTTGCCTAGGACCATTGTGTCAGATAGAGATGCTAAGTTCCTTAGCCACTTCTGGAAAACCTTATGGGTTAAGCTAGGAACTAAACTTCTTTTCTCTACCACTTGTCATCCACAAACTGATGGGCAAACAAAGGTAGTGAATAGGTCTTTATCCACCCTTTTAAGGGCTCTTCTGAAAGGTAACCATAAGTCTTAGATGAGTATCTTCCTCATGTAGAATTTGCCTACAATAAGGGGTTCATAGAACCACCAAGATGTCCTCTTTTGAGGTTGTCTATGGGTTTAATCCCCTATCACCGTTAGACCTCGTTCCCCTCCCACTGGAAACTTCTTTTATACATAAAAAAGGGGAATCTAGGTTAGAGTTTGTAAAGAAGTTGCATGAGAGGGTTAAGAACCAAATAGAGAACCAAACAAAGGTGTATTCAACTAAAGGCAATAGAGGAAGACAAAAGCTAGTTCTTAATGAGGGTGACCGGGTTTGGCTCCATCTTAGGAAGGATAGATTCCCTACTAAAAGGAAATCCAAGCTTAGCCCTAGAGGGGATGGACCTTTGCAGGTTTTGGAAAAGATCAATAACAATTCCTATAGGTTGGACCTCCCAGAAGAGTATGGAGTCAGCACCACTTTTATCATTTCTGATTTACTTCCTTTTGCAGGTGGAGCTAATATTGAGGAGGAGGAACTAACAGATTTGAGGTCAAATCTCTTCAAGGGGGATGGGATTATGCAATCCTCCCTAGGAAGGGACCAGTCACTAGAGCCATGAGCAAGAGGCTCCAAGAGGATTGGGTTAGAGCTGCTGAAGAAGGCCCTAGGGTTCTCATGAACCTCAGGGTAGATTTATGAGCCCATGGGCCAAGGTTGAGTCCAATTATCTTTGTACATATTAGAATAGGATGTCATTATATTTGGTCCTTGTATTTAGGTCTCCATAATGTAGGTAGGGTACCCTAGAAATATAGGATTTTTCAGCCCTTGTATTATAGGGCACGTAGACTAGTTTTTGTATTAGGTGTAGTTTTGTAATTTCACATGCATTAAGTGAATATTTGATGTGCGTGTTGGGAAATAAATTTAATTGAATTGGTAGAAGCCCAATCCAATTAAATTTTAGAGGGGGGGGGGGTGAGAATTTGCTTACTACACCCCATTGCCACATCATATAGTCACACTTTGTGCATGTCCTTCATGCTTTACATGCCTCATGACACCTAAGCACACTTAGTGGAGAATCTTGGAATTGATCTTGGATTAGTGGGCTTAACCATAACTAAAATTCACTAATCATAATTAGTGAAAATTTGGCTCCAAAGTTTGGCTCCACAAATTCAATTTCAAATTCAAGTGAAATTTAAATTTCCTTCCAATTTTGTGTGACACTTAGGCTATAAATAGAGGTCATGTGTGTACATTTTTTGGAACTTTGACCATTTGAATATTAGACTTCAGATTTCAGAGCTCTTTTAGAGCACAAAATTTCGTGCTTTTCACTCCCTCTCCCTTTATTCATCTCCTTCTTCCTCCAAGCTCTTATCCATGGCCTCCTATGGTGGTGAGCTTCTTCTAGACTCATCTTCTCCTTGAAGTGGCGTCTCCTCTCTCTCTTCCTTCTCCATTCCACTGCCATTCATCTTCCAAGAAGCAAAGGAATCCATTGATGAAGAAGATCCTAGGCCTACAAGCTCAAGTGGAGCTTACATCATAGGGTGACCTATTGAAGGCTCCCAACTTACTTCCAATGAAAGGCTTTTTTGTTACCAAATTTGAAAGCAAAGCAAATTGCCAATTACAAAATTACAAAAAAAAAAAAACTCCTCAATTGTGGTGGCTATTCTCTCTTTGGTGTTTCACTCAATTTGGAGTGCTTCTTAGTTCAATAGCTCTTAAGGTGGTTGGCCCTTTGCTTCTTGACTCAAATTCTTCAAGGTATGGCACCAATCCTCCTTTCCAATTCCCTATATGGCAACTCACAAGCAAGGAAACATAGAGACAAACAATAACCAAAGACCTAAAAAAATGAAATGAAAGCTAAACCAATTGATTTTTAACAAGACAAATTTTCAAGTATTATTCAACAATTAAAGCAATGAAAGGCACACAAAAGCAAGCTAGGACTCAAAGAGAAACCTAGAATGACATTAGAGTAAAGTAGAAAAACTAAAAAAAAAACTCAAGAAACCTCTAGTTTTGGCACTTGTTTTCACAATAAGTTTCAATTGAAATTTCAGAACTAGGACTGGTATAAAATAGGCACCAATTATAGAACAAATTTTGAGCCAAAACAACAGGCACAATTCCCTTTCACTTTTTTTTTTCTAGTCATTGATTTTTCTTCCAACTTGTGTGATTTTTCTTATTTTTTCCTCTAGTCCAAATAGCTTGGTTCATTTTACATAATTTTTTTCCAGGTGTCTAGAAAATTCAGTAAAAATTCCAGCTCAAAAAGGTAGTAAAAAATTCCCAATAATTTATACAAGTTCATATGTTCAAGCTGCCAGCACCAACGATTTCAACCTAGAAATCAAGAGTAGTGTTTATGTTGCTTAAGGCTTGGATAGTTACAATTTGTGTTTGCTTATGCTCAATTATCTTGAATAACACAATTCAAGAGAGCTTAGAACTTATTTTGATTCACAAATCCAGCCACAACTCAGCACCACAACTCAACTTCATCATAGGCATCATGTAGGAAACTTAGAAGACAAAAAAAAGGAGTTCAACAACAAGACTACTTCTAGGAATTGATTTAGAACATGTTATGAACTGAATAACATGCATGAATTAGACTCAAAATTCAAAAGATAGGCTAAGAATGACAATAATACATGAAAAAATGTATCTAGATTTAAATAATAATAAAAAAAGAATTTAACACAAACTCAGAACATAATGTGACAATTACTATGACTAAACATGACTCTAAGACAACATGGATTAAGTGATTTACACTTACATTTTTGTGTTGTTTTTTTTCTAATCAATATTTTGGAAGAAAATTTATATCTAAGTTGAAAAATGCACACACATGACCTCTATTTATAGACTAAGTATCACACAAAATTGGAGGGAAATTTGAATTTCAATTCAAATTTCACTTGAATTTGAAATTGAATTTGTGGAGCCAAACTTTGGAGCCAAAATTTCACTAATTATGATTAGTAAATTTTAGTTATGGTTCAGCCCACTAATCCAAGATCAATTCCAAGATTGTCCACTATGTGTGCTTGGGTGTCATGAGTCATGTAAAGCATGAAGGACATGCACAAAGTGTGATTATATGATGTGACAATGGGGTGTAGTAAGCAAATGCTCACCTCCCCCTCTAAAATTTAATTGGATTGAGCTTCTACCAATTCTATTAAATTTATTTCCAACCACACACATTAAATATTCACTTAGTGCATGTGAAATTACAAAACTACCCCTAATACAAAAACTAGTCTAGGTGCCCTATAATACAAGGGCTGAAAAATCCTATATTTCTAGGGTACCCTACCTACATTATGGAGCCCTAAATACAAGGATCAAATATGATGACATCCTAGTCTAATATGTACAAAGATAATTGGACTCAACCTTGGCCCATGGGATCAGAAATCTACCCTGAGGTTCATGAGAACCATAGGGCCTTCTTCAGCAGCTCTAGCCCAATCCTCTTGGAGCTTCTTGCTCATGGCTCTAGTGACTGGTCCCTTCCTAGGAAGGATTGCATCCACAACATTGGTATTTAGAAAAACTGATGTTTTTTTTTTGTAATTTTTAAAAATATCATGTCTATTTTTTTAATTACCGCAAATTAACCTGTAAATTGAAATGTATAGCCAATCCAAATAGTTTACATACAGTTTTTATCAGGCAGTTCAAATTTTGTCCATAATATATCATTGAATATTTACTATGAATTAAATGAAATATTTAAAGTAATGAAAGTCGATAATAAAATCATTTGTAACTTAATCTAAATTAACATAACTCTACAATTCTAAAATTACTTAAACACCTAGTTTTTCATTTTTAACTTTTAGATAATATCTTTCCCACTGAATGCGAATTGCCTTCATTCTCTCTGGTTCCAGCGGTCTTTGATAAGTAAAATACTGCAAGATATAATAAAATATAAGTTAATATATAAGTATAAATAATAACAATTATAACAAATTGAATTAGTTTTTAAAGTAAACAATTACCACTTCCCAGTTATCCTTGAAACCTCCTAGGACTATCGTTGACATCACTACTAAAAAATAGGGTTTTAACATCGGTTATTAAGGACTTTCAACATCATTTATTAACCGATGTTGAAAGTAATACCGTTAACATCGGTTTTTCACAAAACCAATGTGTATAGCAATAATTATTATAAAAATGTTATATATCTTCATATATCAACATCGGTTTTCAGAACAACCGATGTTGTATCTGTATATTAACATCGGTTTTTAACAAAACTGATGTTAGTAGTCAGCCAACAACATCAATTTTTGTTATAAACCGATGTTGTTTTATGATAACCGACATTGGTTATAGGTAAAAATTGATGTTGTATGTCCAACAACATCGGTTTTATAGAAACCGATGTTGTGAATGAAGCTTAACATCGATTACCAATATTGTGTAATCGATTACACAATCTAAAATTTGAATTCAAATTTTTAATAGTTGTTGTAAACCATTTTTGGCCACTGGTAATCGATTACATTCTCTGGTAATCGATTACCAGAGAGTAAATCTCTTGAAAAACACTTTTTAACTTAAATTACCTGGCCAAACCTTTTGCTATATCAATTAGGAATTCCCTTCCTAAAATACTAGTGATCATCTTGATGTTGTGTCTTGTATTCTTGAATCATTGTCTTGAATTTAAACTTGAAAAGCGCATTTGCATCATTTGCATCAAATCATCATGATCATCATCAAAACATCAAAGTCATTTGCTTATACAATCTCCCCCTTTTTGATGATGACAATATAAGTCCTAAAATCAAGATACAAGCAAGCAATGTATATGTATAAAATTTGCGTTCACTCCCCCTATGTTTTGGAATTGATGATCACTTGATTTCTAAGCTTTTTCTAAGCTTCTCTACACCTCATTTTTCTCCCCCTTTGACAACATCAAAAAGCCAAAGATCATGGGAACCAAAAATAAATAATATAATGAAGTGACAAAGATCAATCAGAAATCATAACCAACCAAAATCATAAATAAGTGATAACCAAAATGAAATCCAAATAGTCACAATTCAGAACCATATAGAATCAAACCATAAAGACTAAAGTCCAAATACTAAAAGATAAATAATGTGCTAAAAACAATAATCTAAATATCATAGCCAAAATACACGGCTTATAAGAAACATAGAATTATAAACTAAATTCTAAGAAGGTGGAGGTGGTGGTGGAAGATCGAAACTCTGACGAATGTAACCCACATCTTCTTCAAGCTGTGCGAGGCGAATATCCATTCCGGCAAAACGAGTATCCAGCGAGTCGAAACGTTCACCAACATAAGAACGAAGACCCCGTAACTTGGAAAGAACTTCTGTCATGAGGGCTGAATCATCTCGCTGAGGAGGAGGAGAAGGAGTACGCTCATCTTGAGGAGGAAGTGCATCTTTCTTCAGCCATTGACCATTCCGATCCTTACGGTATCCAAAAGAAGTCACTGCACCAGCACCAATAGCAAAGGAACGCTTGACTTGAACAAATGGTTCATCATCAAGCGGAATTTGAAAATGACGCAAAAATAGAGTTATCAATTGAGGGTAAGGGAGAGGTGCATTGGCCCGTAATTCCTTATGCATTCGGTACCGAACCAAGTGAGCCCAGTCGATCCGACGACCGGTAAGGAAAGCCCACATCAAAATCAAGTCCTCCTCAGAGGCTTGCGCCAAATTTGAAGACCGGGGAAGCAAAATTCTAACAATTATATGTGCATGATGCGATTATCAAATGTCAATGATCCGACCAGCAATCTACCAATCATTTTAGCCTGGTCATTGCAAACCATACGGCGAGCATCATGACTAGAATAATCAAATTTCCAGTCATCAACAATAGTGCCCTCCAAAGGTGCACCTTGATTGGGTAAGTGAGTCAAAGAAAAGAACAATGATTGATCAATAATCATGGGAATACCATGCACCTCAGAAGAAATAATGCCATCCTGAATTTTTAAATTGCAGTAGAAGACCTTGACAAGTTCAAGATAATATGGCAATTTTTAAAGACATGAAATCAACTAAGCCAGAATTTTGAAACACTTGATAGCAATCAAACGTCTCATCATTAAAGAAATCTACGTCTAGGTACTTAGGGTCTAAAATGATCCTAGAAGAAAATTGAAAAAGGTATTGTAGACGCTGATCATCGGAAGATAATAGAGTGGATGATCTTGGAGATGACAAAGAAGGATGGATAGGTGTTGTGGGTGCTTCGGATGGTCCGTGGCGGCGATGGGCAGCAGTAGCGGCGGTGGAGGATGATCCCTTTCTCTTTTTTGATGGTTCTGCCATTTGATGAAGTTTTAGTGAATTTCAATCGGTGGAAGTGAAAGAGGAGTGAAAAAGAGGAAGATTAGGCTTTACGGGACATGTTTTGGTGAAGAATTGAGGAAGATATGAAGGTTTGAAGATTTAGGGATGAAGGAGGCACGAGAAGGAGCTTTGGCTACGCAGCAAGACTGGTTTCGTAGGTATTTATAGACGAAGACGAGTTGTAATCAATTACAAGGTGTGGTAATCGATTACAGGAGTAATAAGCCTTCTGGTAATTGATTACAGGATGTTGTAATCGATTACAAGCTACCTGTTCTTATGTAATCGATTACACTGAGTGGTAATCGATTACTAGAGCACAAACTAGGCTAGTTCCTCTAAAATAACCTATGTTTATGCTAAATACATCTAATGTTGTGTCTTGTATTCTTGAATCATCTTGATGTTGTGTCTTGTATTCTTGAATCATTGTCTTGAATTTAAACTTGAAAAGCACATTTGCATCATTTGCATCAAATCATAATGATCATCATCAAAACATCAAAGTCATTTGCTTCTACATTAAGAAAGTAATGAACAAAAATATAAACTTAACCAAAAGTAAAAGCGGTAATTAAAGTGCACAATGGAAATTAAAGAGTGTAGGGAAGAAGAAGACAAACACAAGAGTTTTATACTGGTTCGGCAACAACCCGTGCCTACATCCAGTCCCCAAGCGACCTGCGGTCCTTGAGATTTCTCTTCAACCTTGTAAAATCCTTTACAAACAAAGATCCACAAGGGATGTACCCTCCCTTGTTCTCTTTGAACAACCTAGTGGATGTACCCTTCACTAGAACTGATCCACAAGAGATGTACCCTCTCTTGTTCTCAGTCACAACAACCCAAGTAGATGTACCCTCTACTTGTACCACAAAGGATGTACCCTCCAATGTGTTAAGACAAAGTTCTCAGGCGGTTAGTCCTTTGAAACTTTGTGAATGGGGAAACAAAAGAATTCTCAGGAGGTTAGTCCTTTGAAATCTTTTGTTTTTGGGAAAGGGAAAAATCAAAAGAATTCTCAGACTGTGTCGTTTTGAATTCTTTGACAAGGGAGAAGGGAGACACAAAAGAATTCAGGCGGTTAGTCCTTCGTTCTTTTGGAAAAGGGAGAAGAGAGACACAAAAAGAATTTAGGCGGTTAGTCCTTGACGAATTCTTTTTGGCAAAGGGAGAAGGGAATGAAAAAGATGAATAGCACAAGTTTTGTTTTCAAGGTTTGGAAAGCCAGAAAACTTTAGAAAGCTTTTGGCAAAGGAAGAAGAAGAAGATGTTCAAAGTGATTCAAAAGAATGTAAAAGATTGTAATGAATGTTTTTCAATTGCAAGTTAAGGTCTTGCTTTTATAGACTCTTCATGTCTGGTCAAGAAAACCATTAGAAGAGTTATAACCTTTAGAAAAACTTGAAAACCATTGGAAGAGTTACATCTTTTGATTTTTATTCAAAACATATCACTGGTAATCGATTACCAAATCATTGTAATCGATTACACAAAACATTTTTGTGAAAGGATGTGACTCTTTACATTTGAATTTGAATTTCAACGTTCAAACACACTGGTAATCGATTACCAAAATATTGTAATCGATTACACCATTTTGAAATTGATTGGAACGTTATAAATCCAGTTGAAAGCTTTTTGAAAACAAAAGTTGCCATTGGTAATCGATTACAGTAAACGGGTAATTGATTATCTCGATTACCCGAGAGTAAAAACTCTTTGGTAAAAGCTTTTGTGAAAACTTCATGTGCTACTCAATGTTTTGAAAAACTTTTTTGTACTTATCTTGATTGAGCCTTTTCTTGATTCTTGAATCTTGATCTTGATTATTCTTGATTCTTGAAAACTTGAAACTTGAAACTTCTCTTGAATCTTTCTCTTGATTCTTGAATTGTTCTTGACTCAATCTTGAAATCATTCTCATGGGCTTTTTGCCATCATCTTTGTTATCATCAAAACACCTTGAATCAATCTTGATTCATCATCATGAAGCAATGAAGCTTGCTTCTACACATCTGGCTAAAAGACAACATTAGTTGTTGAGTCAATTTTTCTGTGATCGACTCCTCCAGCTGGTCCCTGATTTTTTGTGTCAGCCGCTCCAGGTCTTCGGGAGTGTTAGTCGTCTTTTACGACTAATTTTTGGTATAGAAAAGTTTCCAAAATGTAAATAAATCTCCCAATTTATGGTTTATTTTTGGTATGATTATAAATATTTCTAGTTTAGTTTTCATTTGTGCTCAATAGAAGCCTTCCTATTGAATTCAATGTAAATTTCACTTTAATTTCCGGTGAAAAGGAGAAAATTATGAAGGTTCAAAAAGTGTTGTCTCGCTAAGCCTGAACCATGTGCTTAGCGAGACCAAACCACTAAGAGAGACAGCAGTGGCTTAGCGCATGAGGATAATCCTGAAGAGAGTTCTTCCACGCCAGCAAGCGCTTAGCACGTATGCAGCTCACTAAGCGAGGAGGTTGTCTCTTTTGCGCTAAGCCAAATATCACTTACTCGCGCTAAGCGCGACTTCGAGGTCAGAAAGCCCTTTTTAAGCCTGATTTGCACAGAAAAAAAGAGAGAGTGTGACAACGTGAAAGAGGTCGGAATTGACTACAAATTATGTGCAGAGAACAGAGGAAAAGCTGCGCAAGGATGCAAAGGTCCTAACTTTTAGGTAGATTCTAGGTTTTAGAGTTATTTTCTAGGTTCTTAGAGGTGGAGTAGACATCCCCATTGCTTTGTAATATGGTATTTTCTCTAAAACCCTTATCCTATTTATGAAAGCTGCTCCTTTGTAATGGAGGTCTAAAATCCTTTGTTGGGAATTTCTACTGAGTACTTGTTGTAAATATTTTTATTATTTATTTGAGGTTATTTTCATGTGTTCAATGTTCTATCTAAGCTTATTGTATGCATGCTTGTGGTTTGATCACCCATTGGTGTGTGCTGTTAGGAACTTTAGCATTGACAAAACTTGATAGAGCAGGGCTAGATAACTGTAGTGCTAGACATAGTGTGCAGGGTTCTTGTTTTTATTATGTTGTGCTTATAATGCTATTTAAATTAGTCTAAGTTCAACAAGAGACATCTACGAACAAAGCTTAGTTTAAATTAGTCCAAACTCACGAGACATCAGTGTTGGTATTTTTGTCCTCAGCATAGAACACATGAATAATTTCACATAGAGAAAAACCCTAATTGCATCAAGTATCTCGATGGAAGGGGGTCTAACCCGGCAAGTGCACCAGACCGCGCAAGTAGTATAAAACTGTAAGAACCAAGTATCGAACTCTCAGGGAACTTGTGTTACTTGGTAAAGCTATATTCAGTGAAAAAGTGTCTTATATGAAGAGATATGTGAGGACTATGAATAGGTATGTAAACTAACTATTAAAAAGGAAAATCACATGAGTAATGATGTGTGAAGACAAGTAGACAACGTGTTGGTCTTCCTATTAGGTTCCTGAAATGCTAAACCCTGATCCCTCGTGATAGTCTTGCCTAATCCTAATCAAACATCGTCCTCAGATTCCTCTTGTTGGACTAAACTCGACCAGAACCACATTAAAACAAACATACAAACAACTAGGTTACCGTACCCCGATACCTCATGATAATACGATAAACTAGCCCTGTCCTATCAAGTTCTAAGGATCAGACCAGTTTCCACTGTTGAATGATCCTAACAAAGCATGCATCTACGTGATCAAGGAAAAAGCACACTGAAATGACATACTGATAATAGAGAGAACACATAAAACATCATTAAATAGATGTACATGTATTTACATCAAGTACCTACAAGGAAGAACCAACAGAGGATTTAGCTCTCCATATCTGGGAAGCTTCCTTTACAACAAAGAGAAGAGAAAAATGAAGTATTGAAGAAATACAAGTAGTGGGGATGACTCCTCCACCTCTAGAACCTCAGAATCACTCACAAACTCATCTCATGCTCTCAGGATGGCTTCCTCTTCAAATTCAGTTCTCTACGAGTCTTCGCACAACAAACGCTCTCAAAACTCTCTGGAACTTGGACCTTTCTCTCTCTAGAAATCTCTAAACGTGCAAAAGCTTTAGGAATTTCTGAAACTGCCTCTCCCTTTCTAATTTCAGGCTTAAATAGGTGGCCTTGTTGGTGCTTGCACGCTTAGTGCAACTTTGGCTCGCTTAGCGCGCATAAGTGAATTTCAGCTTGGCGCTCGTCTTCTCGCTTAGCGAATGCATGCAATCGGTGCGCTTAGCGGGATGAGCCCTCACTTAGCACATGTGTCCAACTCATCCTTTCTTCCAGATTCTTCCTCGCGCTTAGCCGCAAGAGTGCGCTCAGCGGATGGCTCGCTAAGCCGACAAATTGTCTTAGCAAGAAGCTGAAAATAATTCATAAACTTGTCCCTTACTTCCATATTAAGCCCACTAAGGAACCTCGCTATGCTTGTCCTTTCCTCCTCCCTAAGTCCAGCTCTTAAAAAGAGTAGTTCCATTTCTTGTCTGTATTCTTCAACACTCACACTCCCTTGTTTAAGCCTTTGGAGCTTGTCCATAAGCTCCCTTTCATAGTAGGGAGGAATGTGCCTCTTCCTAAGGGCACTCTTAAGATCATTCCAATACTCTACTAGAGGATCCCCATGAATCCTTCGTTCCCTAACAAGGGAAGTCCACCAATAGAGGGCATACCCTTGAAAGCTAAGGGTAGCCAATGGAACTTTTCTCTCTTCGCTAATATGATGGCAAGCAAAGAGTTGTTCAACCTTCATTTCCCAATCTAAGTAGGCCTCAACATTATCTTTTCCATGGAAATATGGAAGACTAATGTTAACCTCTTGAGGCCTTCTATCCCTTTCCCTTCTTTGGGAGTGATGTTTAGTATGTGAACTATGACGCCCTCTATAATAGTCGCTAAGTTCTTCACTTAAACTCTTGCAAGAGTCATGACTACTATAGGAGGCAAGTTTTTCTCTTTTCATTTCTTTTATTATTTTTCTTCTTTCTTCCTCTCTTATTTTCTCTCTTTCATCTTGACTTATTTCTTCCACTCTTTTTTTTCCTTTTTCTTTTCTCTCTTGTTTTTCTTTCCATAACTTGAGGGAACTCAACTCATCTAAGATTCTAGATAGAGGGTCCTTATGACTAGTACCCTCATCATTAACACTAGTTGAATGATGACTCATGTTGGTTTCTAAGTTGTGGTTCTTTCTTGTTGGAGGTTTGAAAACAAAAGGTAAAAGAAACTATGGTTGAAACTAGCCAAAATAAACACTAAAAGAGGTGTGAAAGACAAGGTAAAAAAAAAACTAATTGGTAAAATGCAAGCTATCTAGGCGGTTTGACAATGGAAGGTAAAAGAAATAAGCTATAAAAGTAAGCAAGAAATGTAAACTAGGTGAATCCTAAGAGTGTTTGGATGACCACATTCAAGGTTCCCAACAAAACACTCACTATCCTAAGTAAAAATTGCCTAAAATTATTGCACACAAGTATGCTTCACTGCATAAAAAGATAAAAGTGTTTCACTGCATAATCATCATGATCAAGTCAAACTGTTCCATATGCTTCAAAACATGCATACTAACTATTAACAAGAAACACAAGTATATAAATAAACGTAAATCAAAATCACTAAAAACAATGTACTGAAACTAATATAGTTATAATCATTATCCAAAAAGCAAAATAATAAGGAATTTAAAATCCCTGAGACAGATCCTGTGTATCCTGAGTCTGAGCATCCTCCTCATCTGTCAAGTGAAGTACTGGAGTAGCTTGAGGAGAGGTGTTCAATGCCAGGACTGGTGTGGTCTGGTCCTGTGGTATGTCAAGTAAAGGAGTGGAAGGGTCAGCTGCAGGCTGTGGTGAGGAGAGGTCTGCCGCTGGAGTAGGAGGCTCTGATGTGCCCTCAAGTGATCTCTCAAGAGTAGCAGCCGTCTCTGGTCTGGCCTGTTCTTCCCCTACCTCAGGATGAAGAGTGAATGGCTTCGGGATGGTGGTCTCGGAGGAAGCATCCTGTACCTGTTGGGGTACCTGGGTTGTAGGACCTTCACCTTCCCTATCAAGAGAAGGTTAGGCTACCTTCTCGAAGAACTGCTCCATTGATAAGATGAATCCTGGAGGAGCTACCACCTATAAACTTTGCAGCAATAGAATCCATCCCTAATGGATACTTTAAAGCATGGCTTCACAACGCTGTGAGTCAACATGAGCTGGAACTGAAGGAGCTGCAGAAGTAGATGCTGAAGTAGGTGCTGGAGCTGCAGAAGTAGATGGAATATCAGCTGGCCTTGCCCTTGCCCTCCTAGCCCCCCGGAAAGCAAATTTTAGATCATCAGGGTTCCAACAGTTCTTCCTGATGTAGGCCAAGTTAATGGCCGGGCTCAGGCGCTCAAATGTGAGGCTATCAAAGACAACCCCTCAGGCTCGGCATAAGGCAGTAATCAAAGCAGGAAACCCAAGTCTACAAGAGTTAGACTGGGCAATGGAAGTCATTTGTCTTGAGATGAGAGGACCGATGTTCATGTCCATATAAGAGACTAGGCCAAAGATCAACCTGGCTCTATCCACAGTAAGGTCTGATGTATGAGATGTAGGGGCCAGGTTGGAGTAAGAGAGAACACTCCACACCTGGGCCAAGGTAGTCAGATCCTTCCTGAGAATCCTCCCCGGATAGCCCTCAGCATTCATAATGAACCCCCTCCCTGGTATGCAAAGAGCAACCTCAATCTCTCTGTGGTCTATGGGGAACCTGCAGTACCTAGAGTAGGTTGGTAATGTCTCCCCCTCCTCTAGGACTACAGGAGTCTCTAGAAATGTGGAGGCTGTCGGCGTCTATCTTCACCAAGTGGCCTCTAACTCTGGTTTGCTTTGGTGAAGGATCCTCAGAGCTGTAGAGATTAGCATAAAATTCTTTCACCAAAGCAACATCAATAGTCCCATCAGCCAAGTTGGTGAGGCGTTTGTGAAGATTACACCTCTCTGATGGAAGCTTGCTTCTGGGGCTTCTATGGAGGTTGGACCTTTGAGCTTCAATGAGGTCCTTTAATGGTGATTTTCCACCATGGCGATGTAGTGGAAGACAAAGGAGAAAAGGAGAGAGGAGGCGCCATCCACTAGGGAATAAGCCTTGGAAGAAGGAGCTTCACCACCAAGATGAGCCTTGGATAAGAAGCTTGGAGAGGATGCTTCAATGGAGGAAAAGAAAGAGGGAGAGAAAGAGAGAGGGGGGAGCACGAAATTGAAGGAAGAAAAAGGGAGAGAAGTTGAACTTTGTGTTGTGTCTCACAAGACTCTCATTCATCAAAGTTACAACAAGTGTTACACATGCTTCTATTTATAGACTAGGTAGCTTCCTTGAGAAGTTTTCTTAAGAAAACTTCCTTGAGAAGCTTTCTTAAGAAAACTTCCTTGAGAAGCTTCTTTGAGAAAACTTCCTTGAGAAGCTAGAGTTTAGCTACACACACCCATCTAAAAACTAAGCTCACCTCCTTGAGAAGCTTCCTTGAGAAGCTAGAGCTTAGCTACACACCACTATAATAGCTAAGCTCACCCCCATGACAAAAAAACATGAAAATACAAAAAAAATCCTACTACAAAGACTACTCAAAATGCCCTGAAATACAAGGCTAAAACCCTATACTACTAGAATGGCCAAAAGACAAGGCCCAAAAGAAGAAAACAACCTATTCTACTATTTACAAAGAAGAGTGGACCCAACCTTGGCCCATGGGCTCAAAAATCTACCCTAAGGTTCATGAGAACCCTAAGGCCTTCTTTATCAACTCTAGCCCAATCCTCTTGGAGCCTCTTGCTCATGGCTCTGGTAACTGGTCCTTTCCTAGGGAGGATTGCGTCATCCCCTCCCCCTTGAAGAGGATTTGACCTCAAATCTGTTGGTTCCTCCTCCTCTATATCAGCTCCACCTGCAAAAGGAATTAAATTAGAAATATTAAAAGTGGTGCTGACTCCATACTCTCTTGGGAGGTCCAAACTATAGGCATTATTATTGATCCTCTCCAAGACCTGAAAAGGTCCATCCCCTCTTCGGCTAAGCTTGGATTTCCTTTTAGTAGGGAATCTTTCCTTCCTAAGATGGAGCCAAACCCAGTCCCCCTCATTAAGAACTAGCTCCTTTCTTCCTCTATTGCCCTTAGTTGAATACACCTTTGTTTGGTTCTCTATTTGGGTCTTAACCCTCTCATGCATCTTCTTTACAAACTCTAACCTAGATTCCCCTTCTTTATGTATAAAAGAAGTGTCAAGTGGGAGGGGAATGAGGTCTAAGGGTGTTAAGGGATTGAACCCATAGACAACCTCAAAAGGGGATTGCTTGGTGGTTCTATGAACCCCCCCTATTGTAGGCAAATTCTACATGAGGAAGATACTCATCCCAAGACTTATGGTTGCCTTTTAGAAGAGCACTTAAAAGAGTGGATAAAGACCTATTCACTACCTCTGTTTGCCCATCAGTTTGTGGATGACAAGTGGTAGAGAAAACAAGCTTAGTTCCTAGCTTAGCCCATAATGTTTTCCAGAAGTGGCTAAGGAACTTAGCATCTCTATCTGACACAATGGTCCTAGGCAAACCATGGAGTCTCACAACTTCCCTAAAAAAGAGTTTTGAGATATGGGAAGCATCATCCACCTTGTGGCATGGTATAAAGTGTGCCATCTTGCTAAACCTGTCCACCACTACAAAGATAGAGTCTACACCTCTTTGGGTTCTAGGGAGCCCAAGGACAAAGTCCATACTAATGTCTACCCAAGGTGCAGATGGAATGGGTAAGGGTGTGTATAGCCCATGAGGCATCACCCTAGACTTGGCTTGTAAACAAGCCACACACCTAGTGCAATGCTTATGGACATCTTTCTTCATATGGGGCCAATAGAACTTTTCTTTGAGTAAGACAAGGGTCTTGTCTATCCCAAAGTGGCCCATGAGCCCACCCTCATGGCTCTCCTTCACAAGTAATTTCCTGATGGTTCCTTGGGGTATGCAAAGCTTTCCCTCTTTGAACAAATACCCTTCAGCCAAATAATATCCATCTTGGGCCTTTTTCCCACAACTCTTGTAAATGGGAGAGAAATGTTCATCTAAAGCATACAAGTCCCTAATGTTATCAAATCCTAAAATTTGAGCTCCTAGGGAGCAAAACAATGTGTGTCTCCTAGAGAGGGCATCAGCTACCACATTTGTTTTTCTCTTTTTGTATTTGATAACATATGTTAATTGCTCTAGGTACTCTACCCATTTTGCATGCCTTTTGTTTAACTTGCTTTGCCCTCTAATGAACTTAAGTGATTGATGATCACTATGAATGACAAATTCCTTGGAAACAAGGTAATGTTCCCAAGTTCGGAGTGCTCTTATTAAGGCATAAAGCTCTTTATCATAACTGGGGTAGTTAAGGGTGGCACCATGAAGTTTTTCACTAAAATAAGCAATAGGGTGCCCACCTTGCAACAAAACAGCTCCAACTCCCACTCCAGAGGCATCACATTCTAGCTCAAAAGTTCTAGAAAAGTCAGGAAGAGCTAGAACAGGTGCCTTAGTAAGCTTTTCTTTGAGCAAAGCAAAGGCTTGCTCTTGTTTTTCACCCCAGGTAAATGCCACATTCTTCTTCACTAGCTCATTGAGAGGTGATGCAATTGTAGAGAAATTAGGAACGAACCTTCTATAGAAGCTTGCCAACCCATGGAAGCTCCTAATATCTCCCACACTTTTTGGGGTGGGCCATTCTTGGATGGCCTTGATTTTCTCAGGGTCCACTTGGACCCCATTTCTACCAATTACAAACCCTAAGAAAACTATAGTATCTACACAAAAAGTAAACTTCTCTATATTTGCATAGAGGGTGTTTTTCCTAAGGACTGAAATAACTTGCCTGAGATGTCCTAAGTGATCATCTAGGCTCCAACTGTACACTAAAATATCATCAAAATAAACAACTACAAATCTACCTATGAAATCCCTTAAGACATGATGCATAAGCCTCATAAAGGTGCTTGGTGCATTAGTGAGCCCAAAAGGCATCACTAGCCATTCATACAAACCAAACTTGGTCTTGAAAGCGGTTTTCCACTCATCACCCTTTTTCATCCTGACTTGGTCATACCCACTTTTAAGATCAATTTTTGAAAAGATATTGGCACCATGCAACTCATCAAGCAAATCATCAAGTCTAGGAATGGGGTGCCTATACTTTACAGTGATGTTGTTGATGGCCCTGCAATCTGTACACATTCTCCACGTACCATCCTTTTTGGGCACCAACAACACATGGGCTTAGGCTCTCTTGGACCCAGCCCTTCTTCAACAATTCTTTTACCTGAGACTCTATCTCCTTAGTCTCCTGAGGATTAGTCCTATAGGCTAGCCTATTAGGAAGGCTTGCTCTTGGGACTAAATCTATTTGGTGTTCTATTCCCCTTAAAGGAGGTAGCCCAGGGGGTATCTCTTTGGGAAATATATCACCAAATTCATGTAAGAGTTCTTGGACCTTTGGGGGTAAGGTCTCAAATGTAGGAATTGTGGCAGTGCTAAGGGATGTTTCCCTTGATAGGAGAAGGTAGAAAGATTGTTTAAGAAGGAGTGCTCTTTTAATATCACCTTTTGTTGCAAAATGATTTTCCTCCTTAACAATCTTCTTGGAGGAATCCTTTTCCTCTTTTTCCTTCCCCTTGGCCTTTGAAGACAAGGCCTTACTATCCTTCTTTTTCTTTTGTTTTTCTAGTTTTTCTTCCTCATCCCTCTTATCTTTCATAGTTAGTTGATCTCTGGCCACCTGTGAAGGTGTTTGAGGATTCAACACAAATTTAGTGCCAAGATGGGTGAGGGTAATCTCATTAGTTAGGCCATTGTAAATGATCTTCCTATCAAATTGCCACGGCCTTCCTAAAAGAATATGTCCTGCCTCCATGGGAACTATATCACAATTAACTTCATACTTATATGTCCCAATGGAGAAAGGTACTTTCACTTGTTGGTTAACTATCATTTCCCCTTGCTCATTGAGCCATTGAAGTTTATAAGGTTTTGGGTGGGGAATGATAGTGAGGTTCAACTTGGAAACTAATCTTGTGCTACAACAATTGCAACAAGATCCACTATCCACAATGAGAGAACAAGTTTTATCTATATTTTGCATCTTGTATGAAATATGTTCTCTCTTTGGGATTGAGATAGATCACAAGATTGACCTGCAAGGAGTCTTCTAACCATTAAGAGGTCACCTTCTTCGTGGGGGTAGACTTCCTCACTAGACTCTTCACCCCTTACTTCATCTTCACTTCCACTAGAGGAAGGGCAAGAAGTAATTTCCTCTTGACTACTATAAATGTCTTGACCCCTCATAATCATGGTTTTCTTTGTGGGGCATTGAGAGGCAATGTGACCTCTCCCAAGACATTTGAAGCATTTAATGTTGCTAGTCCTTTCTTGGGAACTAGTCTTAGCGGTGTATTTCTCTATGGTCTTACCCTTTTCTTCCTTGGGTTTTGAAGGTGTAGCCCCCAAAATTCCTTGGGCTTGGTCCTTCCTTGGATAAGAGTGAAAGCCATAAGATTTTGAAGAAGGCTTTCTTTTTAGTTGTTGTTCCACTCTTATACAAAGTTGGACTAGTTCATCTAGGTCCCTATATGGAAGGAGTTCAACCTTGTCCCTTACTTCCATATTAAGCCCACTAAGGAACCTCACTATGCTTGTCCTTTCCTCCTCCCTAAGTCCAGCTCTTAAAAAGAGTAGTTCCATTTCTTGTCTGTATTCTTCAACACTCATACTCCCTTGTTTAAGCCTTTGGAGCTTGTCCATAAGCTCCCTTTCATAGTAGGGAGGAATGTGCCTCTTCCTAAGGGCACTCTTAAGATCATTCCAATACTCTACTGGAGGATCCCCATGAATCCTTCGTTCCCTAACAAGGGAAGTCCACCAATAGAGGGCATACCCTTGAAAGCTAAGGGTAGCCAATGGAACTTTTCTCTCTTCGCGAATATGATGGCAAGCAAAGAGTTGTTCAACCTTCATTTCCCAATCTAAGTAGGCCTCAACATTATCTTTTCCATGGAAATATGGAAGACTAATGTTAACCTCTTGAGGCCTTCTATCCCTTTCCCTTCTTTGGGAGTGATGTTTAGTATGTGAACTATGGCGCCCTCTATAATAGTCGCTAAGTTCTTCACTTAAACTCTTGCAAGAGTCATGAATACTATAGGAGGCATGTTTTTCTCTTTTCATTTCTTTTATTATTTTTCTTCTTTCTTCCTCTCTTATTTTCTCTCTTTCATCTTGACTTATTTCTTCCACTCTTTTTTTTCCTTTTTCTTTTTCTCTCTTGTTTTTCTTTCCATAACTTGAGGGAACTCAACTCATCTAAGATTCTAGATAGAGGGTCCTTATGACTAGTACCCTCATCATTAACACTAGTTGAATGATGACTCATGTTGGTTTCTAAGTTGTGGTTCTTTCTTGTTGGAGGTTTGAAAACAAAAGGTATAAGAAACTATGGTTGAAACTAGCCAAAATAAACACTAAAAGAGGTGTGAAAGACAAGGTAAAAAAAAACTAATTGGTAAAATGCAAGCTATCTAGGCGGTTTGACAATGGAAGGTAAAAGAAATAATCTATGAAAGTAAGCAAGAAATGTAAACTAGGTGAATCCTAAGAGTGTTTGAATGACCAATTTCAAGGTTCCCAACAAAACATTCACTATCCTAAGTAAAAATTGCCTAAAATTATTACACACAAATGGAAGTTTGGTAACCTATTGGAGGCTCCCAACACACTTCCAATGAAAGGCCTTTTTGTTACAAAAACTTGAAAGCAATGAAGGTAAGTAAATTGCAAATTACAAAATTACAAAACGGTCCTCAATTTTGGTGGTTGTTCTCTCTTTGGTGATTCACTCAATTTGGAGTGCTTCTTAGTCCAATAGCTCTTAAGGTGGTTGGCCCCTTGCTTCTGGACTCAAATTCTTCAAGGGATGGCACCAATCCTCCTTCCAATTCCCTATATGGCAACCCACAAACAAGGCAACAAAGAGACAAGCAATAACCAAAGACCAAAAAAAAAATGAAATGAAAGCTAAACCAATGGAGTTTTAACAAGACAATTTTTCAAGGATTATTCAACAATTAAAGCAATGAAAAGGACATAGAAGCAAGCTAGGACTCAAAGAGAAACTTAGAATGGCTCTAGAGTAGAGTAAAAAAACTGAAAAAAAGACTCAACAAAACTCTAGCTTTGACACTTTTCTTCACACTAATTTTGAATTGAAATTTCCAATTATAGAATAAATTTTGAGCCAAAACAACAAGCACACTTCCCTTTCACCTTTTTTTTCTAGATACTGATTTTCCTGCCAACTTGTGCGATTTTTCGTATTTTTTCCTTTTATCCAAATCACTTGTTTCCTTTTTTATAACTTTTTTCCAGATGTCTAGAAAATTCAGTAAAAATTCGAAGTAACCAATTCTCAGTAATTTTTACAAGTTTGTATGTCCAAGCTGCCAACACCAGCGATTTGTTTCCTTAAGCATGGTATATTGATTGCCTTGGGCTTACTTTCAACCTTCCTATGTATGTTGAACTCACTAGGATTGTTTACCACAGTTTTAGGAGTTCAATATTCACTTAGGATCAACATTTCAGCCAGCAATTCAATCACCAAAACTCAAATTCACAATAGACACAATCATAAGGAAACCTAAAAGTTCAAGAAAAGGTTCACAATCAAAGACTGTCTAAGAATTTTGCATGAACATGTTAAGGACTAATTAACATGAAAGATTTGACTCAAATCAAATAATAGGCTAAAAGAATTTCATACACTCATGAACAAATGAGTTAGACAAAGAAACAAGAAAATAAAATTCAGCACAACATAAGAAATCTTATGTGACAAGTTTCATGACTAGACATGACTTCTATGACAAAACTACAATAGGTGAACAAGTCACTCTAGATTTTTAAGGTTTTATTCTACTTTGATATTTTTGTAAGAATTTTATGATTTAGGTTTCAGCCACAAAAAATAACAAGACAAAACTCAAAGGAACCTAAACTCAACATAATTCATGGTTCAAGAACAAGAACAAGAAATTTGAACAATAGAAAATCAAATGTAGCTTCTATAGCAAGTTTAATCGATGGAAACTCTAAAGAATCAAGTTAACAACATTTAGCACAAGACATATAAGGAGATACATGGAGAAAAAAATGAAGAAACAACAATGGAAGAAAAGGTAAAGCAAAAAAACTTAATGGAGATTTAAGGAGCACCTACTTGAAGCTCTTGTGCTTTGATTACTACTTGATGGAAGCTTGCTTGTGGGGCTTCTATGGAGGCTGGATCTTTGAGCTTCAATGAGGTCCTTTAATGGTGATTTTCCACCATGGAGATGCAGCGGAAGACAAAGGAGAAGAGGAGAGAGGAGGCGCCATCCACTAGGGAATAAGCCTTGGAAGAAGGAGCTTCACCACCAAGATGAATCTTGGATAAGAAGCTTGGAGAGGATGCTTCAACGGAGGAAAAGAAAGAGGGAGAGAAAGAGAGAGGGGGGAGCACGAAATTGAAGGAAGAAAAAAGGAGAGAAGTTGAACTTTGTGTTGTGTCTCACAAGACTCTCATTCATCAAAGTTACAACAAGTGTTACACATGCTTCTATTTATAGACTAGGTAGCTTCCTTGAGAAGCTTTCTTAAGAAAACTTCCTTGAGAAGCTTTCTTAAGAAAACTTCCTTGAGAAGCTTCTTTGAGAAAACTTCCTTGAGAAGCTAGAGTTTAGCTACACACACCCATCTAAAAACTAAGTTCACCTCCTTGAGAAGCTAGAGCTTAGCTACACACCCCTATAATAGCTAAGCTCACCCCCATGACAAAAAAACATGAAAATACAAAAAAGATCCTACTACAAAGACTACTCAAAATGCCCTGAAATACAAGGCTAAAACCCTATACTACTAGAATGGCCAAAATCCAAGGCCCAAAAGAAGAAAACAACCTATTCTACTATTTACAAAGAAGAGTGGACCCAACCTTGGCCCATGGGCTCAAAAATCTACCCTAAGGTTCATGAGAACCCTAAGGCCTTCTTTATTAACCCTAGCCCAATCCTCTTGGAGCCTCTTGCTCATGGCTCTGGTAACTGGTCCTTTCCTAGGGAGGATTGCATCACTCTCCAACTCTGTCTTGAAGTCATGAAACTCTGTGTGGTATATCTTAACCATTTTCTTTGGTAAAATGCTTCTTCCCAAAACGTTATCTGTATACCGGTTCCAAGAATCAAGTGAATGGAACCGTCTGGTATCATACTGAGCAGTTGGCCTTGCCCCAATGCTTTTACGCTTCCTAGAGGCCATCTGCAACACAAAGGAACCCAAAAAGTTAGTTAGACCACACGTTATTCAAATTGAAAAACAGAAAAATAAGACTGGCGGCTTAGCGGATCATGGTCCGCTTAGCGCACCTTCACAAAATAAACACTATCGCTTAGCGACATGGGTGGGCCGCTTAGCGGATATTGCAGAAAATTCTGCTTCTGCATAATCGGCTTAGCAAGCAACTACCCACTAAGCCTAATGATTGCCACAACAGATATGTGCTACACTTAGCAAGGCTGCGCTTAGCGGCACCATGAATTTCAGAAAATTCACTAAGTACGTGGGCTTAGCAAGCCAGGCTCGCTTAGCCCAATGGCTGCCACAATGAAATGAGCTTAGCCCAGATAGACTGGGCTTAGCGCACGGTTTTCAACAAAATTTTTGACTAAATTACCTGGGCTTAGCGAGTCAGCCCTGCTTAGCCACAAGTATCTCATTAGGGAGATGAATGTTCATCACCAAAAGATGAACGTGCTTAGCGCGGTAGGCGTGCTTAGCGAGTTCATTTGAAAATGCATATATTCAAGCAATATTGATGAACTCGCTTAGCAAAGCATGCACGCTTAGCAAGTTCATCACGTTTTCCAAAAAAACGCAAAACATGAAGTTTGTTTTCTTCTCTTTTTTGAGCCTCTCAAAGGAATATCAAACATGCAAACCAATCAAAACTATTTATGCAGTACACTCATTCACAATGTCCTAGTTTTTAACTAATCTAATATCGTTAAAACCCTAAAAATTAAAAGCTAAATTCTATGGTTTTCTACCCTAAGGTTCACCAAAATAAAAGAGTAAAGGGAATGAGGAACTTACTTGGATTGTTTATTGCTAAAGATGTGTAGAGATGCAAAAAGAAAGCAAAATTGCACAGTGCACAAATTTGGTGAGGGAGAGGATGCAGGAAATGCTCTAAAAATTTTTGGCAAAGGTAAGTGTAACTGATGTTACACTTACTTAAGAAATTTTTGACCCTATCGCTAGTGAACTACAACGCTAAGCGAGCCAGATAGACATTTGGTTTCTCAAATTGGTTCGCTTAGCAGAACTATGCTCTTAGCCCAATTTTGAAATTCAAAATCTGATTGATTTTTTTTTCATAAACTTGGGCTTAGCGCACAAAAGGGGTGCTTAGTGAATTCTGCAGGTCATAAAACCTGCAACTCTCGCTAAGCCTGACTCTGGGCTGACTTAGCTAATATAATGCATCTTGAATACAGAGGGGCATGCGCTTAGTGGATGATGAATCGCTTAGCACTGCTATGGCCGCAAGGAATTTAGCTTAGCTGGCATGAGTAACGCTTAGCTCTATGAACCCCAATTTAGGCCGCATTGAAATGGGCTTTGCGGCTACATCTCGCGCTTAGCCAATGAATATGCTATGCTTAGCGAGCAAGCCATCGCTTAGCCCAATTCTGATCGAATTGAAATGGGCTTAGGTCAGCCTTGGCCAGCTTAGCAGACCAAATCAGCCTGAGATGCAGGGTTGAGCACTAAGCGCTAGAGACTCTTCGCTTAGCACATGACAAAAGATGCACTTAGCACGAGGGTTACACTTAGCGAAAGGACTGATTGTCAGAAAAAAAATTTCTAAGTTCTATATCAGTCCTTTTCTCAAGAATTTGAAACCCTTATCTCTATCATTCAAAAACAAGCTGATATACCCCAATGTAATGATTATGAAGCAAGTTCCACATTATGCCATGCATAAAAAAAAGAATAGCAGAAATTAGAACTGGGTTACCTCCCAGGAAGTGCTTCTTTAACATCATTAGCTTGACACTTTTCCTCAATGGGCGATCAAATATTGGTCCTCACCTTCAGGACTTCTTCTTCAACCTCCATCACCTGCAAGCTAACATTATGCTCTGGCACCGACTTGTTTTCTTCAAAAAGATCAAATTGATCTTCTGATCTTCAAAACCCATCCCCAATGTCTTTCTTCCCATATCGATTATGCAGCTTGCAGTTGACATAAAAGGACGTCCCAAAATGAGTGGAACCTCATGGTCTTTTTCCACATCCATGACCACAAAATCAGCTGGAAAGACCATATGTTTCACTTTTATCAGAACATCCTCAATTACCCCATAAGGTTTTGGGATGGATCGGTCAGCAAGTTGTAAAGTCATTCTTGTGGGCATGATTTCCAACTCTCCCAACCTTCTACACATGGAGAGCGACATTAGGTTGATACTGGCCCCCAAATCAATGAGAGCCTTTCCCACAGTGACTTCACTGATTGAACAAGGAATAGTAACACTTCCAGGGTCTTTATGTTTTGGTGGAAGAATTCTCTGTATTACAGCACTGCAGTTGCCTTCCACAACAATATTCTCCTGGTGGATGTATCTATTTTTCCTTGTCAACATATCTTTCAGAAATTTCGAGTAGAGTGGCATTTGTTGCAAAGTTTCCCCAGAAGGCATAGTTATTTCCAGTTTCCTGAAAATATCTAGGAATCTCGCTAGATGGCGGTCCTTGTTCTTCTTGGAAGGTACCGCAGGATATGGTACTTCGGTGTCCTCATTTAAAGCTTTTTCTTTCTTCTTCTCTCTTGCTTTCTCACTTCTACTCTTTTCTTTCCCTTCTTTATTTTTTTCAACCTTTTATTTTTCTCCATTTTCTTTTTCTACCTCTATTTCTTTTTCCTGGTCATTTATTTCTTTCTCCTCGACCATTATTGGTTTTTCACTCTCTTGACTTGTCACATTTGCTACCTCCTCTTCCTTTTTCTTGGTGCCATCCTTTACAACAATTTGTTTCTCCAAAGCCACCTTATCCTCATCCTCATCTTCCAAATGCTTTTTGTTTAGTTGGCCCACCTGGATCTCAAGGTTCTTCAATGCTGACTCAGTGCTTTTGTGATTTGACATGGTCACCTGCATGAATTGAGTCAGAGTCTCCTCCATCTTGGTTGTCCTCTGAAAAATGTTAGGCCCTTGTTGAGGCGGCCTGTTGGAAGGTCCACCCTGGTCTTTGTTGAATTGATTACCAGGGTGTGATCTCCACTGTCCTTGTTGGTTGTAAGGACCCTGCTGGAAACCTGAGAATCCACCTTGATTGTATCCCTGCCTTTGTTGATTCCCCATGTAGCTAACCTCTTGTGTTTGCTCTTCAAAAGGAATGTAAAGGTCGGATTCATGAGTACCACCACATATGGTACAACCTGTAACCTGAAAAATAGAAGGCTGTAAAGGTTGACCACTAGACAAGTTAATTGGCAACTTACTCAGGGTTTCTGTCAAGATCTCAAGTTGATTAGAGAGCAACTTATTTTGTGCCAACACAGCGTCTTGTGATGATAACTCTAGTAAACTCTTCTTAGTGGGTTGATGCACTCTATCACATAGAATGGCATGATCACTGACAAACATGTTTTCAATCAACTTCGTTGCTTCTTTAGGGGTTTTCAGTTTTATTTTCCCCCCTGCAAAAGCATCTAATAGCTGCTTAGATTGTGGCCTCAGCCCATTTATGAATATGTTAAGCTGGGTCTTTCTTAACAAACCTCTAAACCTCTCCAATGCTTTACTCAGGGATTCATCAGGGAACTGATGAAATGATGAAATTGTAGCTTTCTCTTTCATAGTCTTTAACTCGGGGAAGTATTTCTTCAGAAATTTCTCAACAACTTCTTCCTAGGTCTTCAGACTGTTACCCTTAAATGAATGGAGCCACCTATTGGCTTCTCCTGCCAAGGAAAATGAAAATAGACTGTGTCTAATGGCTTCATCTGGCACGCCTGCTATCTTTACAGTGTTACAGATTTCAATGAATGTTTCCAAATGTGCATAGGGGTCCTCATTTGGTAATCCTTGGAATAAGTTCCCCTGTATTAAATGAATTAAAGAATGAGGGTAGTTTATGTTGTGAGCTTGGACTTTCGGACGTCCGATGCTGGTAAAGAATTGTGGTACTAAACTGCTTGAGTAGTCCTCAAGGGTAACCCTTTGCTGGTGTTCATCAGCCATGATAACGGCTTCCGGTAAATATGTCGCGGATTTCCTTGATAATGGTGAGTCAGATGATGTAGAATTAGAAAAATGAGCTTTTTCCTCTAGAATGGAAGGTACTGTCCTGTCTTGTAGTAATTTTCTTCTCCTCTCAGCTTTATTCCTTCTTAACGTAGCTTCTATCTACAAGTCCAAAGGAACTAAATTGCTTGTGGGAGATTGATGCATATAAAACACTAACAGAAACAATGGTTATCCAGTTCAAGAGGAAAACAAAGATGAATCGAAAGCAAATATTCATAGTTAATCAAAGAATAAAGAATAGACACCTAGGACTGAACTAACTTTCCAAATAGAAAGAAGTTCCCTGGCAACGGCGCCAAAAACTTGGTCGAACCCGACAAGTGCACCGGATCGTGCAAGTAGTATAAAATGATAAGAATCGAGTATCGAACTCTCGGGGAACTTGTGTTACTTGGTAAAGCTATATTCAATGAAAAGGTGTCTTGTATGAAGAGATATGTGTGGACTATGAATAGGTATGTAAACTAACTATTAAAATGGAAAATCATGTGAGTAATGATGTGTAAAGACAAGTAGACAACGTGTTGGTCTTCCTAGTAGGTGCCTGATGTTATAAGGATATTCTCTACTTAACAATGTTCATGTGTTCTATGGTGTCTCCTGAAATGCTAAACCCCGATCCCTCGAGATAGTCTAGCCTAATCCTGATCAAACATTGTCCTCAGATTCCTCTTGTTGGACTAAACTCGACCAGAACCGCATTAAGACAAACATACAAACAACTAGGTTACCGTACCCCGATCCCTCGTGGTAATACGATAAACTAGCCCTATCCTATCATGTGCTAAGGATCAGACCAGTTTCCACTATTGAATGATCCTAACAAAGCTGTTGGATCAAGTGGCCTCGGTATAATTAAGAAGGGGGGGTTGAATTAATTATTAATGTACCTTGACTAATTAAAAATTTAACCTTCTTAATGTTACTAGATTTAATTTAGGCTTTACTACTAAGTTATGTAATTTAAACACAAGTAAAGCGTAAAAGAAAAGTACACAGCGAAAATTAAAGAGTGTAGGGAAGAAGAAGACAAACACAAGAATTTTATACTGGTTTGGCAACAACCCGTGCCAACATCCAATCCCCAAGCAACCTGTGGTTCTTGAGATTTCTTTCAACCTTGTAAAATCCTTTACAAGCCAAAGATCTACAAGGGATGTCCCCTCCCTTGTTCTCTTTGAAAACCCAAGTGGATGTACCCTCCACTTGAACTAGTCCACAAGAGATGTACCCTCTCTTGTTGTCAGTATAAAAATCCCCAAGTAGATGTACCCTCTACTTGTACCACAAAGGATGTACCCTCCAATGTGTTGGGACAAAGAATTCTCAGGCGGTTAGTCCTTTGAATCTTTGTAAAGGGGAAACAAAAGATATCTCAGGCGATTAGTCCTTTCAGATCTTTTGTTTAAGGGGAAGGGAAGAATCAAAAGAATTCTCAGGCGGGGTCCTTTGAATTCTCTTGGAAAGGGAGAAGAGAGACAGAAAAGAATTCAGGCGGTTAGTCCTTCGTTCTTTTGGCAAAGGGAGAAGAGAATGAAAAAGATGAATAGCACAAGTTTTTGATCAAAGAACTTTTCTTGAAAGAAAAAGTTTTGAACAAAAACTTTTAGAAAGATGAATAAAAAATAATCTGTTGAAAGAGTTGAATGATGTTGAGAGAGAAGATTGAAAGATAGAGTCTTGAAAAACTTTCATGTGCTACTCAATGTTTTGAAAAAAAAATTAGTAATTATCTTGATTGAGTCTTCTCTTGATTCTTGAATCTTGATCTTGATTTTTCTTGAATCTTGATTCTTGAATCTTGAATCTTGAAACTTGAAACTTGATTCTTGAATCTTGAAACTTGAAACTTGAAACTTGAAACTTGAAACTTGAAACTTGATTCTTGAATCTTTGCTTGAAACTTTGCTTAACTCTTGATTCTTTAGCATCATCAAAATAACCTTGGAAGATATTGCTTCCACAATCTCCCCCTTTTTGATGATGACAGTCCTAAAATCAAGAGAATGCATACAAGTCTTGTTCTACTGTTCACTCATCCCTTTCTCCCCCTTTCTTTTTGAATTTATGCTTAATTTTAAGTCTTAAAAAAATATAACATCTTGATTTCTTAACTTGATTTCTTAAAATACCCATTTTTCTCTCCCCCTTTGGCAACATCAAAAAGGCCAAAGTACGTAAAACATACATAATTCAAAAACATACACAAAGCATTCTTTGTAAAATAAACATAAAAGATTCTAAACCAATCATGAAACAAAACATGAATAAACCAAATAAAAATGAAAACCACATAGTCATATATCATAATGTTGAACAGGTGGCCTTAGATATCTTAAGAAGGGGGGGGGGGGGTTGAATTAAGATATCACAAACTATTCCCCAATTAAAAATTCTACTTTGATTTTAACCCAAGTCCCAAGATTCCTTTTAAAATGAATTCCTAAATAATAATTCAAATCAAACTTATTGAATAGAAACAATATGCAACAATAAATAAAAGAGTTTAAGGGAAGAGAAAGTGCAAACACAGTTTTTATACTGGTTCAGCAAAGTTCGTTGCCTACGTCCAGTCCCCAAGAAACCCACTTGGGAGTTCCACTATCTCACAAATCCTTTACACCTTCTAAAACACACAAGGACAACCCTTCCTTTGTGCTCAGATGCTTTACAATAAGAGACTCACAGCATTGGCGTAATCGACTACACAGTTATTTTTATTCAAAATTCAAATGTCCAACGTTCAAAACCTCTGGTAATCGATTACATATGATGTGTAATCGAGTACACACTTACAAAATCATTTTTAACCATTTTAAAGCATTGGTAATCGATTACATAGTTTTGGTAATCAATTACAGCTTTGAAAACTTTGAAAATAACTTTGAAAACATTTCCAGAAAGCTTTGTGGCCACTGGTAATCAATTACAACCTTTGGTAATTGATTACCAGAGAGTAAAATGCTTGGAAAAGTTTTTGTTAAGATAGAAACTCACTTGGCCTATCATTTGTGCTTTTCAAAAACTTTTCTAAGAGTCTATCTTAATTCTTATCTTGAGATATTTGCTTTACTTGACATCTTGCTTTCTTCATCCTTGAAATTCATCTTGAATGATCTTTGAAATTCCTTGGCATCATCAAAATAATTCTTAAATTCCTTGGCATCATCAAAATAATTCTTGAAGCTTTGCTTCTACACATAATTCATAAACATTCAGCCATACTAAGCAAATATTAAAAGAAATATTAAGTGTTCAAATGTCATAAATTATTCACAAAACATAATAAAAGTATGTGTTTTAAATTGTTGGATCGAGTGGCCTCAGAATAATTAAGAAGGGGGGGTTGAATTAATTATTACTAGACCTTTACTAATTAATAAATTTACTCTTCGAAGGCTTTTACTATGTTGTTAAGTAAATGAAGAATAGAAAAAAAAAACTTAACCAAAAGTAAAAGCGGGAATTAAAGTGCACAGCGGAAATTAAAAGAGTAGGGAAGAAAGAGACAAACACACAAGAGTTTTATACTGGTTCGGCAACAACCCGTGCCTATATTCAGTCCCCAAGCGACTTGCGGTCCTTGAGATTTCTTTTCAACCTTGTAAAAAAGCTTTTACAAGCAAAGATCCACAAGGGATGTACCCTCCTTTGTTCTCTTTGAACAACCTAGTGGATGTACCCTTCACTAGAACTGATCCACAAGAGATGTACCCTCTCTTGTTCTCAGTCACAACAACCCAAGTAGATGTACCCTCTACTTGTACCACAATGGATGTACCCTCCAATGTGTTAAGACAAAGTTCTCATGCGGTTAAACCTTTGAAACTTTGTGAATGGGGATACAAAAGAAATCTCAGGCGGTTAGTCCTTTGAAATCTTTTGTATATGGGAAAGGGAAGAATCAAAAGAATTCTCAGACTGTGTCGTTTTGAATTCTTTGACAAGGGAGAAGGGAGACACAAAAGAATTCAGGCGGTTAGTCCTTTGTTCTTTTGTAAAAGGGAGAAGAGAGACACAAAAAGAATTCAGGCGGTTAGTCCTTGGCGAATTCTTTTTGGCAAAGGGAGAAGGGAATGAAAAAGATGAATAGCACAAGTTTTCAAGGTTTAGAAAACCAGAAAAATTTGAAAAGCTTTTGGCAAAAGGAAGAAGAAGAAGTTCAAAGAGATTCAGAAATCAAATGGCAAGAGTTTGTTGTTTAGAGAATGAATTGAAAAGATGATTTGATGTATATGAAAAGCAAATCAAAGCCTTGCTTTTATAGACTCTTCATGTCTGGTCAAGAGAACCATTTAGAAGAGTTATAACCTTTAGAAAAACTTGAAAAACCTTTGGAAGAGTTACAACTTTTGATTTTGTTTAGAAACTATCACTGGTAATCGATTACCAAATCAGTGTAATCAATTACACAAAGCTTTTTTGTGAAAGGATGTGACTCTTCACATTTGAATTTGAATTTCAATGTTCAAACACACTGGTAATCGATTACCAAATCATTGTAATCGATTACAACATTTTGAAATCAATTGGAACGTTGTAAATTCAGTTGAAGGCTTTTTGAAAACCATTTTGCTACTGGTAATCGATTACAATAATCTGGTAATCGATTACCAGAGAGTAAAAACTCTTTGGTAAAGGGTTTTGAGAAAAATTCATGTGCTACTCAGTTTTTGAAAAAACTTTTTAATACTTATCTTGATTGAGCCTTCTCTTGATTCTTGAATCTTGATCTTGATTCTTGGACCTTGAATCTTGAAACTTGATTCTTGATTCTTGAAATCAAATTTCCTTTTGAACCTTGAAGTGTTCTTGATTCAATCTTGAACTCATTCTTTGATTCTTGAGATCATCATCTTTGTTATCATGAAGTGTTCTTGACTTTTGAGCTTTTTGTCATCATCTTTGTTATCATCAAAACTCTTTTGAATCAATCTTGATTCATCATGAAGCTTGCTTCTACAATCTCCCCCTTTTGATGATGACAACTTCCGAAATCAAGAAACACACACACACACACACTTTTTCCTAGTCGATCACTCACATAAATTTCCATTCTCCCCCTCTGTTTTTGAATTTATGCTTCTCTTAAAATTAAGTTGATTACTCATGTGAGTTCTTGATTTAATCCCTATTTCTCTCCCCCTTTGGCATCAACAAAAAGCCAAAGTGCGTAACAAGTATAAGACAAACATATACTATTTATCATTCACAAGGCATACATTGAAGAATATAAACCAATCATGAAGCAAGAAAAATGACTAGATCAAATATATAGAAAAATCGCATAGTCATATAACATAATTCATAATTGTTCAAACACACCATGCAAATAACGAATTACTAAATTTGTTCAAATGTCATAATAATATAGATTATTTGGATAAGTCACTGGCATCTATCAGTCCTAATTCTCTTCTAATGTTGTAGAAGGTATCTTTACTTAGTGGTTTTGTGAAAGTGTCTGCAAGTTGATTTTTAGTATCTACAAATTCTAAAACAACATCACCTTTTAGAACATGATCTCTAACAAAATGATGCCTAATTTCTATATGCTTGGTTCTAGAGTGAAGAACTGGATTTTTAGATATGTTTATGGCACTTGTGTTATCACATTTTATGGGAATGTGATCTAATACTATTCCATAATCAGATAGTTGTTGTTTCATCCATAGAATCTGTGCACAACAACTACCAGCAGAAATATATTCTGCTTCTGCTATGGATAATGTTACACTATTTTGTTTCTTGCTATTCCAAGAAACAAGAGCAGATCCTATGAATTGACATGTGCCACTAGTACTTTTCCTATCTGTTTTTGATCCAGCAAAATCCGAATATGAGTATCCTACTAGATTGCATAAAGAATTCTTAGGGTACCATAATCCTAAATTTACTGTTCCTAATAGATATCTTATGATTCTTTTTACTGCCATTAAATGTGAAAACTTTGGATTTGATTGAAATCTTGCACACATGCATACACTAAACATAATATTTGGCCTACTTGCAGATAAGTAAAGTAGAGATCCCATCATACCTCTGTATTGCTTTGGATCAACAGGTTGACCGGATTCATCTTTGTCAAGATAACAACTGGTGTTCATAGGAGTAGCCAAGTGTTTTGAGTTTTCCATTCCAAATCTCTTAATGAGTTCTTTGCAACACTTTGCTTGGTTGACAAAGATTCCATCATTTGTTTGTTTGATTTGTAGTCCAAGAAAGTAATTTAATTCACCCATCATGGACATCTCAAACTCACTTTGCATATCAATAGAGAACTCCTTGCACAAAGATTCATTAGTAGATCCAAAAATTATATCATCAACATAAATTTGTACCAACAAGATATCATTATCCTTCTTTTTTATGAATAAGGTGGTATCTACTTTCCCTCGAGTGAAATTATTTTCTAATAGGAATTTACTTAATCTTTCATACAAAGCCCTAGGTGCTTGTTTTAAGCCATAAAGTGCCTTCTTTAATCTATACACATGGTCTAATTTTTGTGAATCTTCAAACCCAGGAGGTTGTTCCACATAAACCTCTTCTTGAATTAGAACATTTTAGAAATCACTCTTGACATCCATTTGATATAGTTTAAAATTCATAATAGATGCATATGCTAATAGCATCCTAATGGCTTCTAATCTAGCTACAGGTGCAAAAGTTTCTTCATAGTCTATACCTTCTTCTTGGTTGTATCCTTTTGCTACAAGTCTAGCTTTATTCCTAATTACTATACCATTTTCATCCAATTTATTTCTAAATACCCACTTAGTTCCTATGATTGGATAATCTGAAGGTTTCTATACTAATTCCCATACATCATTTCTTTCAAATTGATTTAATTCTTCTTGCATAGCTACTATCCAATGGTCATCTATAATAGCTTCGTTAAAGTTTTTAGGTTCTATTAATGAAACAAATGCCATACTATTGCATAAATCTTTAAGAGAGAGTCTAGTTGTTACCCCTTTTGAGATATCACCGATGATGTTGTCAAGAGGATGATTTCTTGAAGTTTTCCATTCTTTGGGAAGATCATCATGTTCTTGGACTATATCATCTTGAACATCCTCATTTTCTTCATCTCTCTTCCTTTTTACATTTCTTTCTTCATTTTGTGTGTCTTCCAAAGAATCTACAATACATCAAGAAACTCCTTTCTCAGGGAGGTAATATTAGTTTCATCAAAAGTAACATGTATTGATTCCTCAATTGTCATGGTTCTTTTGTTGTATGTTCTAAATGCTTTGCTATGTAACGAATACCCAAGGAAGATACCCTCATCTGCCTTAGCATCAAACTTTCCTAGGATTTCTTTACCATTGTTTAGGACAAAACATTTACATCCAAAAACATGTAAATGAACAATGTTTGGTTTTCTATTATTAAAAAGTTCATATGGGGTTTTCTTAAGAATGGGTCTGATTAAGGCTCTGTTCATAATATAACATGCGGTGTTAACTGCTTCTCCCCAAAAGTGATAAAATGAATTTCAACCGATCATTTGTGTTGTAATCTCGTTTAATCACTGTTAAAACATAATCTAACCGATCATTCACGCTGTAACCACGGTTAAACCAAAAAAAGGCAAAATAATAATAAAATAATCAAAATATCTAGAAAAATAATAATAAAATAATCAAAATATCTTTGAATTAAATAATCAAAAAAATCAATCGGACGTTTTTCTTTGGAAGTTTCCTTGAATGAATTGACTAATAACCAAAGTGAAACTAAGGCTAAAATCAACTCACAAATCAAGCTTCGTCCGCAAAAGTAACTCAAAACCGTTTTAAGGTCCAACACCTTATACGGTCCTCTTTGCTTTTATCGGTTATCATGGACCGTTCAAAAGCATAAAATCAACACATAACTTTACTACTTTTGCAAGAACTACGTAGGTCTGATTTCCTCATCGTAATTGAGGACACATAGGAGCAAAATCCCTGCTTTTGTCGACCACCCCAAGAGATCGTTAATGGTCCAACGCCTTAACGTTTCTCTACTTTCAAAAACCAAGAGATCGTTAATGGTGCAACGCCTTAACGTTTCTCTCCTTTCAAAATCAAAAGATCGTTTAATGGTCCAACGCCTTAAATGACCTATTGTTCGGTTAAAATATATCTTACGAAAAAAGATAAAAACAACTTAACCAACGTTTAGTTCTCAAAGAACTACGTAGGTCTGATTTCCTCATCGCAATTGAGGATACGTAGGAGCGAGGGAAACACCCTTGTCGACCACAAAAAGATAAAAAAATACAAAAGGCATAAAAAGACATAAAAACATAAAAAAGAGAAAATAAAACATTTTGAAGTCATATTTGCACACATGATTAAAGGTTGTCGTCCCTTGTGGCGGACGTGTGGGGTGCTAATACCTTCCCTGTGCGTAAAAACAACTCCTGAACCTTTGACACTTAAAGTTCGTAGACCACACCTTTCCAGTTTTTTCGATGCTTTCCTTGAATAAACGTTAGTGGCGACTCCGTGCATTTTCCTTTCTTGGAAGACGCACCCGTGAGCCTCGCGTCGCCCTCCCACCGAAAGGTAGGTTGCGACAGTTGGCGACTCCACTGGGGACTGTTTTTAGAGAGTTAGGCCTTCTAATCTCGTGCAATATCATGACTTCCTCTTTTGTCGGTTTCCTTTTATTTCTCTTACGTTCTTATATATAACTCTTTGATGCTTTTAGTGTGTTTTTGAAATGTATGCATGAGATAGATATTTATTCATTTGATGCACACAAACACCAACACTATTTGTACACACAGTGAGTTGAAAAAGGGCCCTATACCCGGGTCCATGGGAACATAAAGGAGTGGAGGTGAATCTATGGTCATGCTGGGTCTCCGACTTGCTTGATAATAGTGAACCCTCATCTAGTTTTTCTCTTTGATAACATATTGTTGCTGGTAGTCCCTACTGCCGCAATATGTTTTTTCGAAGGGGATGATACCTCTAGAAACCATAAAGAGAGATATGACCACCTTGGGAATTATCACTAAAAGCCTTTTAGTTATTCCCGTTTAGGTCCCTAAAATAGGGGCACGAAGTGAACACGCTGCGTGCCTTTTAAACACTGGCATGCATATAACCTAAATGTCATGTACGCCTTTGATGTATGATTATTTGAGGATATTTCCATGTTGTGTACATCCCCCTGTTGCGCTTTTGCGCATTTGCATCATGTCGTCACGCATGCATTGTATGTTGGTTTCGTCTTTTGTCACGGGAAGCCTGAAGGTCCATATCACCTTCTTAATTGCACACATGGGGCACTGCCTCCCTGAATGTGCAAGTAAGAAGAAATAATTTTCCAAGCTCTCCTGTCTGTAAATGCATTAATATCGTGCATTGCATAAGCATCTCTTCATGGCATCATAATGAACATATCGTTCCCGCATTTGTCCGTTATCATATTCCAGCATCACATTTTGCATGAGTCATTGCATCATCATGCATATGCGTTCAACATACTTTTTGTTCTACAAACTACATACCTTTTGTTTTCATGTTTGCTCATGCATGGTCCATGCATTTTCCTTTGCAAAACAAAACAAAAAAAGGAAGCGTGAAAATTCACACTACATTCTTAGTTGCATGTGTTAGGTACCATGAGCCAACCATGTTGGGATCATAAACCCATTTCTAAAAAAAAAAACAACAAAACAAAATGATTGAGCATGGTACCTAATGCATGGTTAACTAGGAAATGATGTTTCTTCGGGCATCTCAATCTCATCATTACATTTTCCATGCATAGCATACGTATTCCCAAGTCTTTCATCTCTATGAAATGTTGTCGTAGTATTGGTGATCAAAATTTCCATTCCTTGGATTATGGGGTCGAACCAAGCTCATGCTTTTACGAAAAAGGTTCATCAAGTCAAGTTGAAGTATGGAAGTAACCATGTTGCAAAAATTGGGGCAAAAGATGGATCGGGTTACATCGCTGCTTCGTCTACTGCCTAACACATTTAGGACTGCTGATGTCCTTGTTACTTCTAGTTTCACCTTGACAAAGATGTCAGGGACCACGTTGAAAATCTAAATTGATTCAACCCCATGTCCTGCGTAAAAATTCGTAATACTTCAACTGTGTATCATTCACATACATCCATGCTTTTCATTGGTTGCATTGCTCATTGCATTCTTTCCTTGAAAAAAATGAACTTAATCATTGTTATCAAAAAGGAAAGAACACGCTTTACGACGCCCTTACTGAACCTGTGCTAGAGCTAGAGTAATGGGTGAAGTAGAGGAGGTGCAAAAGCAGATGAAGACCGACAAGGAGGCCATGAAAAAGAAAATAGCCACAATGATGGAGGCCATGATGAGCATGAAGAAGATAATGGAAGCCAATGCGGTTGCAGTTGCCGCTACCAGCGCTATTGCTAAGGTGAACTCGATGCCCCCATTTGGCCTCAACCAAATGAATCATCCAACCTCAACTATGGTAGGCAAAGATTTGGGAAGTACGAGCGGCCCCTATTATGTGCAAATTCAAAACAAGCACGCCTTCCCACCATATGGCTTGCCTCCCAACTATACACCACCCAATGTGGCATACACTTCCAGTGAGGATGTCAATAACTCTGCTCCCATACTCATTGAAAGCCGACAACCTCAAACTGATCATGCACATGTCTCTCAACCCATAGGGGAGACACATGAAATGCCCCACCACAATCTAGTGGACTTTGAGCCTTGCCTCGGATATGCCACTGAAGGGCAAGCAGTTGGTGGTATTCCCCTGCAAAAAACTTTGGAGGGCCCTCAGTATCACCCACAACCACACCCCTCACATTCCACAACGGTTAAAAACCCTCATGCTATGGCAAAAATGGGAAAGTTGGATCATCTAGAGGAAAGGCTCAGGGCCATTGAAGGAGGCAAAGAATATGCCTTTGTTAACCTAGAAGAGTTGTTCCTAGTCCCAATATCATCACCCCTCCCAAGTTCAAGGTATCGGACTTTGACAAGTACAAGGGGAATACTTGCCCCAAGAATCATCTAAAGATGTATTGTCGGAAGATGGGGGCATACGCAAAGATGAGGAACTGCTGATACATTTCTTCCAAGAAAGTCTTACTAAGGTAGCTGTTACCTAGTACACTAACTTGGAACCTTCCTGAGTCCATTCTTGGAAGGACCTAATGGTTGCCTTTGTTAGGTAGTATCAATACAATTCTGATATGGCTCCGGATAGGATGCAACTATAGAACATGTGCAAAAAGGGGCACGAATCTCTCAAAAAATACGCCCAAAGGTGGAGAGACCTAGCAGCTCAAGTGGAACCTCCAATGACGGAGAAGGAAATGATCACAATAATAGTAGACACATTACCAATGTTTTACTATGGTGCGGTACGAACCTTAAAGCTTTGCAGATTTGGTCTTCACCGGCGAAAGGATCGAAGTGGGTCTGAAAAAAGGCAAATTTGACCATCCTGCTTTGATGAATGAGAAAACTGGGGCAAATGAAGAGGATGAGAATGAGGAAGGAACCCATGTTGAGGCTGTCATTACTCAGCCAATATTAGCTCCTCTCATTACCCACCACCCAGTCATCCACAAAGGCCATCCCTAAATCAACCACAAAGCCTGTCTACCGCACTTCCAATGACGAACACCACCTTTAGCACAAACCAAAACACCAACCAATAAATGAATTTTACAGCGAAAAAGTCTGTAGAATTCACCCGAATTCCGGTGTCCTATGCAATTCAATGGTAGCCATAACCCCAACCAAGGTTCATCAACCTCCATTTCTCTGAGGATACAACTCGAACGCAACGTGTGCTTATCATGGAGGAGCCCCGGGACATTCCATTGAGCACTATATGACCTCGAAGCGTAAGGTGCAAAGTCTAATTGATGCGGACTGGCTGAAATTTGAGGAGAATCGCTTGTTGAATCCTAACATTGACAAGCGACACCACACATGGGGCAATTTTGAAAGCTGTTGTTAGATGTCTCTAATGACTCATCAGAATTTTCAAGTTTATGCCATTTGACATCTTTGTCCCTCATCCTCTCGTAATTACATCTTTGCTTCCACTGGAATGTGGGTGCAAGCCATTGGTTTGTTTGCTCAAGCGACATGCGCTCCTGAGTTTGGACTTCCAAGACCGTTCAATCAGAAATCACTCGTGCTACACATTTGGTGAGGATGCCATAAACGACGAGTAAAGCAAAAAAAAAAATTCAAGAAAAAAAGCATTTGATTGACTGTGTTTTCAAGTAAAAATATAGACGTTCATGTAACCTTGTTTTATCATTTCGGAAAGTTTGTCTTTTTAGAGAGAAGGGAGTTATCAAGAATAGGAGTCATTTGACTTAACCAGTCAATTAAAAAAAATCCTTCAACTATTTCTCGTCCTTGAAAAATTCTTTATGTGAGAATCAACCGCCTCTTTCATTCTTCCTTGCTACAAGGTTGTGAAAACAAAACAACGATGGATACCTCAGAGCCCTACACTGGGGCAATGAAAGGCACCATGCATAAACCTCAAGCAAACCTTGGGGCAGATTAAAAGTTCTCACCCAATAGGTTCCCAACTCAAAAGATAACAATTGGTACCTCAAAGCCTTACACAGGGGCAATGAGGGGCACCGTGCATGAGCCTCAAGCGAACCTAGGGGAAGATCAAAAGTTCTCATCCGTTGATGTTTTTAAATGAAAAGAGGGGGACAAACCCTGGGTTTTCAATGGATTGATTAAACGTCAAACGACTCCATTGTCGTCACTCTAAAATGGTCAAGTGTTTAAATCAAATAGTACATACACTCTGAGGGAGTTCCCGGAGAGATTTGCAAAAGATAGGATGAGGTTGCATGAATTATAACCTCTTTCAAAAGGACAGTCAATCTGTGTTTTTTGAAAAAATCAAATCAAAATCAAAATCACAAAATAGGGAAAGAATGTCATGAACATTGTATGACTTTCCATTACATTGAATTGTTGCATACGAAGTCCGCATTTACCGCATTTCAAGACAAAGGTTGCAAGCATCTTGATGTGCCATCATTTTCTTCTATTTTCTAAACCCTTTTTGCACCATTTTAATTACTGATTGGTCTTAATTGTCAATTAATCAGGTAGTTTTATTATTTGGGCTCATTTAGCTAATTTGATGTTTTTAATCTAATTTCAGGAATTAATGAAACATTGGGCTTAATCCGGATTTTGGTTATAGACTTGAAGAGGGCAAATAAAGCAGCGCTTACCTTAGTTAATTTCTAATTAGGAAATTTCGCAATTTTATTTTATGTTGTTCAGTGTTTATTTCGTCTTGGGCCAGAGTATTGTAATAGGGACCAGTGACTTTGAGTGACTCTTTTTAAATTGCAGCCTTGGGATTTGTGCAAGGCTATTCTGTTAGGCTATTTTATTATTCAGAGCTTTTGTTTAGGTTTTTACGTTTTTCTGTTCTAAGGCTACTGTTTAATCCTTTTGTGTTTTATGTTTAATTGTTAGTATTGTGTTAGTATGTGTGTTAGTGTTGTTTAGTGTCCTGGTATTTTGTTTAGTGTGTGTTCTGTTTCAGTTTTCCTATTAAGCGCTTTCCCTGTTTCAGTTTTGGGTGTTTTGCTGTGAATAGTGTTTTGCAACGGACTTAGCGACCACTTTTGCTTGCGGCAAAACAGAATAGTAGTAGAAATCAAGTAGAGACGGATTTTAGCGACCACCCATGCTGAATTATTTGAGATTTTTTGTTTTAGTAGCTAGGGTTGTTATTTTTGGCTGACTTTTTTTGTGGTAACTTCTTTTAACCTATATTTTGTGGGAAAAATAGCTAGAGCCTGTAGTTTGGTCAATTTGAAAGTTCCAAAAAAGTAGCAAATTTTGTGTTTGTCGAAACTTCAAACGGCCATAACTTTTGCTCCGGTTATCAGAATCACAATTATTATATATGTATTTAGGGTAGAAAAAATTTCCTACGCCGTTGCAGCCTACCATAGGCCGGCTGAGGTCTCCATCGTCCCAAAATAGTGATTCTGTCAAAAGTTTTTTATTTTTCAAGTTTTATTCACTTATTTTTCTTAACCTACCATTTTTAGCTTCCATAGTTAGACTTTGAATTTTTGCTTGAAATTTTTTGGGCTATCTTATCATCATTTTATAAGGTTGATCACAAAATTTCAAGTCATTTGGATATCATTTGAGGGTAGCTGTAGTTCAAACCTGCACCTTTATTTACATGACAAGGCAACTAGTTGTGCATGCTGAATGTAGTGTATGACTAGACGCAATCCATCTGACTTACAACCCTTTGATCCTGAGATAGATAGGACATTTCATAGATTAGTTAGGCATCATTTTATACCTTTTGATCATCCTGAGCATTCCATTACTGGTGAATCTGTGCATTCTGTTATTGGTGATTTTGAACATCCTGATTTGGAGCATTATAATTTTGAGCATTCTGATTCTAAGCATTCTGATTTTGAACATTTTGAGAACATGGCACAACCTCCACCCCGTGAGAGGACTCTAAGGGAAATGGCTGCAACTGATTTCACCTATAAAAGCTTGTGCATCCAATACCCTGATGAGGATGTTCCATATGTTCTTAAAACTGGACTGATTCATTTGCTTCCAAAGTTTCATGGCCTTGCAGGTGAAGACCCGCACAAACATTTGAAGGAATTTCATATTGTCTGCTCCACCATGAAACCCCCAGATGTCCAAGAGGATCATATATTTCTGAAGGCTTTTCCTCATTCTTTAGAGGGAGTGGCAAAGGACTGGTTGTATTACCTTGCTCCACGGTCCATCACGAGCTGGGATGACCTTAAGAGAGTATTCTTAGAAAATTTTTTCCCTGCTTCCAATACCACAGCCATCAGGAAGGATATCTCAGGTATTAGACAACTCGGTGGAGAGAGCCTGTATGAGTACTGGGAGAGATTTAAAAAACTATGTGCTAGTTGCCCCCACCATCAGATTTTAGAGCAGCTTCTTCTCCAATATTTTTATGAAGGACTCAGTAATATGGAGAGAAGTATGATAGATGCTGCCAGTGGTGGAGCCCTTGGAGACATGACTCCTGCTGAAGCCAGAAATTTAATTGAGAAGATGGCTTCCAACTCCCAGCAGTTTAGCGCCAGAAATGATGCCATAGTCATTAGAGGAGTGCATGAGGTAGCTACAAACTTAGGTGCATCATCTGAGACTAAGAAGCTTGAAGGCAAACTAGATGCATTGGTTAACTTGGTAACCCAGCTGGCCTTGAATCAGAAATCTGTACCTGTCGCAAGGGTTTGTGGTTTGTGCTCCTCTGCTGACCACCATACAGACCTTTGCCCTTCCATGCAACAACCTGGAGCAATTGAGCAGCCCGAAGCTTATGCTGCAAACATTTACAATAGACCTCCTCAACCTCAGCAGCAAAATCAACCACAGCAGAAAAATTATGACCTCTCCAGCAATAGATACAACCCTGGATGAAGGAATCACCCTAATCTCAGATGGTTTAGCCCTCAACAGCAACAACAGCAGCCTGCTCCTTCCTTCCAAAATGTTGTTGGCCCAAGCAGACCATACATTCCTCCACCAATCCAACAACAATAGCCCCAGAAACAGCCAACAGTTGAGACCCCTCCACAACCTTCCCTCGAAGAACTTGTGAGGCAAATGATGATGCAGAACATGCAGTTTCAACAAGAGACCAGAGCCTCCATTCAGAGCTTAGCCAATTAGATGGGACAATTAGCTACACAATTGAATCAACAACAGTCCTAGAATTCCGACAAGCTGCCTTCTCAAGCTGTCCAAAATCCCAAAAATGTCAGTGCCATTTCATTGAGGTCGGGAAAGCAGTGTCAAGGACCTCAACCCGTAGCACCTTCCTCATCTACAAATGAACCTGCCCAACTTCACTCTAACCCAGAAAAAGGTAATGACAAAAATTTACCTAACAATTTCTGTGCAGGTGAATCTTCCACTGGCAATTCTGATTTGCAGAAGCAGCACATCCCTCCTCTTCCATTCCCTCCAAGAGCAGTTTCCAAACAAAAAAATGGAAGAGGCAGAGAAAGAGATCTTGAAAACATTTAGAAAAGTAGAGGTAAACATACCTCTGCTGGATGCAATAAAGCAAATTCGAAGATATGCTAAATTCTTGAAGGAGTTGTGCACTAACAAGTGGAAGCTTAAAGGAAGTGAACGAATTAGCATGGGCAGAAATGTCTCCGCATTGATTGGTAAATCTGTTCCCTAAATTCCTGAAAAATGTAAAGATCCAGGTACATTCAGCATACCTTGTATTATAGGGAATAGTAAGTTCGAGAATGCCATGCTAGATTTAGGAGCTTCTGTTAGTGTTATGCCTCTGTCTATTTTTAATTCTCTATCTCTAGGTCCCTTACAATCAACTGATGTGGTAATTCATTTAGCTAATAGAAGTGTTGCCTATCCTGTTGGTTTCATAGAAGATGTCTTAGTTAGAGTTGGTGAACTGATTTTCCCTGTTGATTTTTATATTTTGAATATGGAAGATGGATTTTCTCAAGGATCAGTTCCCATCATTCTAGGCAGACCCTTTATGAAAACTGCTAGAACTAAGATAGATGTTTATGCAAGCACACTATCCATGGAGTTTGGTGAAATAACTATTCATTTTAACATTCTGGATGCTATGAAATACCCATCTGAAGATCTTTTTGTATTTCGTGCTGAAATAATTGACCATGTTGTTGATGAATACATGACTGATCTTTACTCTAATCTGCATGCCTCTCACTCTTCATGCATTGAGTCTGAAATTGTACTTGATCATATGTTTGAATTTGATGCTGAGAGTGAATCTGAAAGTGATATTGATTGCATGTTTGGTGGTGGTGTTTTACCTCTTGAGATTGATTTTATAGAGTCAGATAGGACTAACCATGTTTCAGGAAGTACACATACCTCTGACTTTCTTTATGAGGTACAGGCTGAGAAACCATCTCCTTCTACCACTATCCAGCCGACCACACCAGAATTGAAGCCTCTGCCATCAAATTTGAAATACGCTTACTTGGATGATAGCAAAAGTTTTCCAGTGATTATATCTGCCTCCCTTGCTGATGAGCAACAGGAGAAGTTGTTGTCTGTTCTCAAGAAGAATAAGAAGGCTATAGGCTGGACCCTGGCGGACATTCCTGGTATTAGCCCATCCACATGTATGCATCAAATAAATTTAGAGGATGGAACTAAACCAGTAAGACAGCCACAGAGAAGACTCAACCCAGTGATTCTTGATGTAGTGAAGAAGGAGATAACCAAGCTGTTGCAAGCTGGAATCATTTATCCTATCTCCGACAGCCAATGGGTGAGTCCCGTTCAGGTAGTCCCAAAGAAGACCGGCCTCACAGTGATAAAAAATGAGAAGGAGGAGCTGATTCCTACTCGGGTGCAGAACAGTTGGAGAGTCTGCATTGACTATAGGAGGCTGAACCAGGTTACCAAAAAGGACCATTTTCCCCTGCCATTCATTGACCAGATGCTTGAACGCCTGGCAGGTAAATCCCACTACTGTTTCCTTGATGGTTTCTCTGGTTATATGCAAATTACTATTGCTCCTGAGGATCAGGAAAAGACCATATTCACCTGCCCCTTCGGCACTTTTGCCTATAGGAGGATGCCTTTCGGCCTGTGCAATGCCCCTGGTACCTTCCAGCGGTGCATGATTAGTATTTTCAGTGATTTTTTAGAAAATTGCATAGAGGTGTTTATGGATGATTTCACTTTATATGGATCCTCTTTTGATGGTTGCTTGGATAGTTTGGAAAAAGTTTTGAATAGATGCATTGAAACTAACCTTGTTCTAAATTTTGAAAAATGTCATTTTATGGTTGAGCAAGGTATAGTTTTAGGCCACATTATTTCCAATAAGGGTATTGAAGTAGATCCTGCAAAAATTTCTGTTATTTCACAATTGCCTTACCCCTCTTGTGTGCAAGAGGTGTGATCTTTTCTTGGTCATGCAGGATTCTACAGGCGCTTTATAAGGGATTTTAGCAAAGTAGCCCTTCCACTGTCCAACTTGTTGCAAAAGGAGGTGGAGTTTGACTTTAATGACAGATGCAAAGAGGCTTTTGATTGCCTCAAAAGAGCGCTAACTACCACCCCCATCATCCAGGCACCCGATTGGACAACCCCTTTTGAGCTTATGTGTGATGCATCAAATTATGCATTGGGGGCTGTCCTTGCTCAGAAAATTGATAAATTGCCCAGGGTGATATATTATGCTTCTAGGACTTTAGATGCTGCCCAAGCGAATTATACTACTACTGAGAAAGAGCTTCTAGCCATAGTTTTTGCTCTTGAAAAATTTCGATCTTATTTGCTTGGTACCCGCATTATTGTTTATACTGACCATGCAACTCTAAAGTACTTGTTGAAGAAGGCTGATTCTAAGCCTAGGTTGATCCGATGGATGCTCTGGCTCCAAGAGTTTGACTTGGAGATCCGTGATAGGAGCGGAGCACAAAATCTAGTTGCTGATCATTTGAGTCGGATCGAATGTGTATCAGATGCGGATTCACCCATTCGGGATGGTTTCCCGGATGATCATTTGTATATACTGTATAGTATTTCTGACTCTCTTTCTACTCCCTGGTTTGCCAACATTGTCAATTATTTAGTTGCCTCTGTTTTTCCTCCCTTAGCATCTAAGGCCCAAAAAGATAAAATTAAAAGTGATGCTAAGCATTTTATTTGGGATGACCCCTACTTGTGGAAATTGTGCAGTGATCAGGTAATTAGACGATGCATTCCAGATCATGAGACTGACTCAGTCCTGCAGTTCTGTCATTCTTCCGCACCGGGAGGTCATCTGGGTGTTCAAAGGACAGCTCGCAAAGTGCTTGATTGTGGTTTTTATTGGCCTACCATTTTTAAGGATGCGTGGAAGATCTGCAGCACTTGTGAGCAGTGTCAGAGAGCAGGAAATACACTTACATGGCGACAACAAATGCCTCAGCAACCTATGCTATTCTGTGAGGTGTTTGATGTCTGGGGTATAGATTTCATGGGCCCTTTTCCTGTCTCTTTTGGTTATGTTTACATTCTCCTTGCAGTTGACTATGTTTCAAAATGGGTGGAAGCCAAGCCCACTAGAACTAATGATGCTAAAGTTGTTGCAGATTTTGTCAGGTCTAATCTGTTTTGCAGGTTTGGAGTACCTAAAGCAATTGTTAGTGATCAAGGAACCCATTTTTGCAACAAAACAATGCATGCCCTGCTTAAAAAGTATGGGGTGGTACACAGGGTATCCATACCATACCACCCCCAGACCAATGGACAGGCAGAAATTTCTAACAGGGAGATTAAGAGAATTTTAGAGAAGATTGTGCAGCCAAGCAGGAAAGATTGGAGTACTAGGCTTGATGATGCTCTCTGGGCACATCGGACTGCCTACAAAGCACCCATAGGAATGTCTCATTATCGGGTTGTCTTTGGAAAGGTATGTCATCTTCCAGTGGAAATTGAGCACAAAGCATACTGGGCAGTGAAGACTTGCAACTTCTCCATGGATCAAGCTGGTGAGGAAAGAAAGTTGCAACTGAGTGAGTTAGATGAAATCCACCTAGAAGCCTACGAGAATGTCAAGTTCTACAAAGAAAAGACCAAGAAGTTCCATGATAGCATGATAGTTAAGAAGGACTTCATGGTGGGGCAAAAAGTGCTATTGTATAATTCTAGGCTTGGACTCATGAGTGGTAAGTTGAGGTCTAAGTGGATTGGTCCTTTTGTTGTTACTAATGTTTTTCCTTACGGTACAGTTGAGATCAAAAGCGACTCCACAAACAAGAGCTTCAAGGTCAACGGCCATCGACTTAAGCCATTCCTCACGAACCCTTCTTTAGTGGATGTAGTGGTGGAAAAGACTTCCTTACTCCACCCTACTCTTCCTCCACCATGACTTAGGGAGTTCTTCTCTTCCTATCTCCTTCCTTGCTTTTATTACACTTGTCCGATTGTATTTGATGATTTAATTGTTTTTAATCTCTTAATTGTGCTACATTGAAGACAATGTGTTGTTTAAGTATGGGGGGGAGTGTTCTTTGGTTTTTGTTAGTTTTGTTGGTTTTGTTAATTTGTTAGTTGTGTTAATTTGTTAATGTTGTTAGTTTCGTCGGATTTTTAGTTTAATATTTTGGGTCAATTTTGTGTGCATGTACGACTTTGCATGTTTTTCTTTGAATTATAGGATATGTTTAAGAAATGGGTAATTGTTTTAAAAATAAAATTTCTTGACATTTTGTGACTTGAAATCCTTGATTCTCCTCTACATGTCATGATAGTTTTGAAAGCTTAATTTGAAAGTGATGAGTTTACCTTTGTGAGAATTTGAGTCATCCATCATCATAATCATTTGGTGTGTTTTGCCCCATTGATTGCTTGCACAATAGCCTTGGCTTGATTCTTGTTGATGCTTCCTAATTCACATGCATATTTGGAAATGATTGAGGCAATTTTGTTCTTATAAGCTTCTAGCCAAATGGACTTACCTTGAATTAATTCCTTTGATAGCCATTTTGAGCCTTGTTTCCCTTTCCTTGTTTTGAAGCTCACTACAAGCCTTAAATGAAAAACCATGATATCACCATATCCTTAAGGAATTTTGGAGCTTTGGAATTGTTTTGGGAATAAGTGTGGGGGGGTTTTTGTTTCATTGGATAACATGTTTTGTTGGCCATGCTTCATGATATATTTTGAGCCATACTCGATGTACATTGCATATTGGTTAAATGTTGGGCATGCTGAATATGATGTTGTTTCTCAAAGGCTACAGAGTAATATATATATATATATATAAAATCGAAAAAGAAAAAGAAAAGCAGTAAAGTTGAGTGAATAAGATATTAAATGACAAAAGAATGATGAGACTCTTGGTTCTACTCTTTATGATTAAATTTTATCTTTACTTCTTTTTATTTTCTTATTTTTTCTTAATATGCACTTATTCCCCATTGCTCCTCTATTCCATATTTTTCCATACCTTGTCCTTGGCCCCATTACAACCTTAAAAGACCTTTTGATCCTCATGTGCTTGTGTTTATGGGTTGATTGTCAATTTTAGAATCTTGCCAAGTTTATGTGGTGTTTGTTTTCATGGGTGCTTTGAGGGTAAATAGTAGCCTAGACACTTGAGAGATAGAGTGTATATCTTGTGAGGCTTTATCATTTTTCATTCTTGAGCTGATTAACTATTTTGCCATGATTGGGTTGCTTGGATGATTTTCATGAATGTCTTGACTTTTTGGATCTCCTTATGTTAGATGTTACCCATTCCTTTCATTCCTTGATGTTCATTGAGAAATATGTGAATGTTTTTGTTTGTCTCTCTTTCATATCCTTGGATTTTGTTCTTTGTTTCATTTTTCCCAGGAGTGCAAAAGGCTAAGTATGGGGGGTTTTGATGTGCCATCATTTTCTTCTATTTTCTAAACCCTTTTTGCACCATTTTAATTACTGATTGGTCTTAATTGTCAATTAATCAGGCAGTTTTATTATTTGGGCTCATTTAGCTAATTTGATGTTTTTAATCTAATTTCAGGAATTAATGAAACATTGGGCTTAATCCGGATTTTGGTTATGGACTTGAAGAGGGCAAATAAAGCAGCGCTTACCTTAGTTAATTTCTAATTAGGAAATTTCGCAATTTTATTTTATGTTGTTCAGTGTTTATTTCGTCTTGGGCCAGAGTATTGTAATAGGGACCAGTGACTTTGAGTGACTCTTTTTAAATAGCAGCCTTGGGATTCGTGCAAGGCTATTCTTATTATATGGGCTCATTTAGCTAATTTGATGTTTTTAATCTAATTTCAGGAATTAATGAAACATTGGGCTTAATCCGGATTTTGGTTATGGACTTGAAGAGGGCAAATAAAGCAGCGCTTACCTTAGTTAATTTCTAATTAGGAAATTTCACAATTTTATTTTATGTTGTTCAGTGTTTATTTCGTCTTGGGCCAGAGTATTGTAATAGGGCCCAGTGACTTTGAGTGACTCTTTTTAAATAGCAGCCTTGGGATTCGTGCAAGGCTATTCTGTTAGGCTATTTTATTATTCAGAGCTTGTGTTTAGGTTTTTACGTTTTTCTGTTCTAAGGCTATTGTTTTCGTTCTTAATGCAATTTTCCATTTTCTACTTCTAATTACAATTTCGTTCTTGCTTCTTCTTCTACTTTCATTTACGTTTCTGTCTCATTTACGTTTCTGTTTCATTTTTACATTTTTGTTCATTTACGTTTCTGCTTCATGTTTCATTTGCGTTTTCTGTTTGAATCTATGGAAGGCTAGTTTTTCTGGTGTTGTTTCCTTTTGAGGACGAAGCCCAATTCTCTTTGAGGTTTCTTTGTAATGTGGTTTGTTTGTAATGTGGTTTCCTGGCAGTTTTCCCTTCACCAGTTATCCCAAATTCGTGAACATTAATCAGTGCACGCTTCGTGTTCGATTAATTGCCTCTGAGCCTAACTTGCGTTTATGCTTAATGGACGAAGGGCTAACTGGTGTATGTGGTGCCTAATCACGTATTGACAACCCTAAGTTGATTTTCGCTTAGTAAATTGAAATAGGGTTGGATTAAGTGGTTGACTGTTAGGGACGCATTCTCCATAACCTAGGATAAGAGAATGGCTTCTGAATTAGAGGAAACAACCCGTTTTTAATATTAGTAGTTTCATATTCCAGTTTACTTATTCTGCTCTTTAATCACAAAACAAACAAACCACCCCCCCATCGTTATTGTTACTGCGCAAGTATATTATGAATATTTGGTTTGTCATTGCTCGTTGGGAAACGACCTAGGATCACTTCCTAGTTACTGCATTTTCATGTTTATTTGATTCGGGTACGGCCTCGATCACATCTGCATCCCTAAACATCATGTTAACTGCATAGATTTCCTACATCTACTGTCCAATCTTTTTGAATTCGGAATGACCGGCCCTCTCAATGAGTCAATCTCTTACTTTCTCATAAGGGTGGACCCTTGAGGACTACACAACCTCATCTTCAGAGGGCTACACGCCCTCGCCTTCAGAGGGCTACACGCCCTCGCCATCAGAGAACTACAAGTCCTCGCCTTCAGAGGACTACACGTCCTCCCCTTCAGAGGACTACACGTCCTCCCCTTTAGAGGGCTACACGTCCTCGCCTTCAGAGGGCTGCACGCCCTCGCCTTCAGAGGACTACACGTCCTCCCCTTCAGAGGGCTACACGCCCTCACCTTCAGAGGACTACACATCTTCGCCTTCAGAGGGCTACACGCCCTTACCTTCAGAGGACTACACGTCCTCGCCTTCAGAGGACTACACGTCCTCGCCTTAAGAGGGCTGCACGCCCTCACCTTCAGAGGACTACACATCCTCGTCTTAAGAGGGCTGCACGCCCTCGCCTTCAGAGGACTACACATCCTCGCCTTCAGAGGGCTGCACCCCCTCGCCTTTAGAGGACTACACGTCCTCAACTTCATAAGGCTACACGCCTTCACCTTTAGAGGACTACACGTCCTCACCTTCATAATGCTACACGCCCTCACCTTTAGAGGACTACATGTCCTCACCTTCAAAGGGCTGCACGCCCTCGCCTTTAGAGGACTACACTTCCTCACCGTCATAGGGCTACACGCCCTCACCTTTAGAGGACTACACGTCCTCGCCTTAAGAGGGCTATACGCCCTCGCCTTCCGAGGACTACACGTCCCCACCTTCAGAGGACTACAGGTCTTCGCCTTTAGAGGATTACACCTCCTCACCTTCAGAGGACTACACGTCCTCCCCTTCAGAGGACTACACGTCCTCGCCTTCAAAGGGTTGCACGCCCTCGCCTTCATAGGGCTGGACGCCCTCGCCTTCATAGGACTCCATATCTGCGCCTTCAAAGAATTCAAGGTCCTCCGCCCTTAATGGTTAACTGAGACTTGCACTCCCAGGTGAGGGGCCAGTTGTTTCCCTTTATCAGTCCCTTGGTCATCCCCCTGATCTCGGAGGAGGGCCAACTGTGCGAGCACAACCATAGGGAGGCTATCGTGTAGCCACTATGCATTCTGGGGCAAGATTTCACCCGTGCCGCTACCAAGAGACGAGTGCGGATCATGTGCACCAACATGACCACTCTTACACAAATATGGATGACATTGCTACTTAGCAACATTCTGCCCAGCGACCACAATGCCGATCTCCCCCTGCGGAAGTATCAGTTGGTCTGTGTCGTCATGACATAGGTAAGTATGCACGTGGCTTAACTAATTTTTGATGCCTCTATCAATCCTACAGGGTGCCTGTCCCCCCCAGCAAGGTCATGCCGTCATGAAATAGGTAAGTATGCATACCGCTTAACTGATTTCTGATGTCATCTATTGTTTCCAGGGATCACGCCCGTAAGACACCCAGTGGACCCGGAGAAGTCCAACAGGGTCCTGGGGTTTCCAGCTCTGATTACGGGCCTTTGTCAGTTCTATGGAGTGCCCGTCGCCTCCAGCAAGGTCATTAGGCCCCCTACTAACTGAGCTTTCATGAAGAAATACTGCTCTCCCATGCAGGCGCAGGGCGAGACACCACAGCAGCAAGGGGATGGCCAACAGCGGGCAACAAACGCACCACCGCCACCTCCCAAGCCCCTCAGCTCATCTACAAAGGCTTGAGCGTTGCCTATGACCCGTGGCCGACCAGCAGGCGACCAAGTCCAAAGCCAAAGGTAAGCAAAAGTACTAGGTCCGTGACCAAGTCATCACGCGTCCAGCTCAAGACGTTAAAGAAGCACTACTAGGAGGCAACCTAGTACCTTTTAAATCTTTGCTTGTTATTTGATCACCTTTGTTTCTCAAGTCATAGTAGGACACACCTAGTCGCTCATGATCCTAGGAATTTAAATAAAACAAGCACAAGCTCAGAAGGTATTCATACCTCACAAAATATATGTATGTGTTTAGGTAGCGAAAATACCTTAGATATGCATGTATGTAATTTAGGTAGCAAAAAATACCTCACAGTATATATATATATATATATATATATATATATATATATATATATATATATATATATATATATATATGTATGTATGTATGTATGTATGTTTAGGTAGCAAGATACCTTGGATATGCATGTATATAGAAAAAATACCTCACAAAAATATACGTATGTTTAGGTAGCAAAATACCTCCAAAAAAAAAAACAAAAACAAACAAGAACAAAAAATATATCTTTCAGCTGAAAAGCCAGCACACTTTTGAAAAGAAATAACTTCCAGCTTTTCTTTGAAAGAAGATTCACCGATCAAAACAAAGGTTTTTTTTGAAAAAAATGTGTATGCACCTGAAGGGTGAATGTTGTGAAATTTTTTTCCAAACGCCCAAAATGGACTCGGATGAATGCATGAATTGATAAAAGAACATGTTTTGGAAACCCTAGGTTGACTTAAATAGGGAAAATGAATCCTGAGCCCTAGTGTCACATGACCATAAAAACTTGATGCTTGAGTGTCCACATGGGTGCATGCATGACCAGTTTTGCATAAAATTTCCTAATCATCATTGTTGCATGTGTGTCATGGAAATAATGTGGGACATCCCCTTTATCCCTGAACCGCAGGCCAAACCAACACCCTGACATATATCATGTCCAGCCGTTCTATGAGTGTCATAAACTAATTTCATCCGGGGACCTTTGCTTGATGACATGCGACCTTTCTTTGGTCCTTGTGAGGTGCTTGGCATCCATCATTAGGCAATTTGTGAAATTCCAGGACATGCCGAAAAACCAAAAAAAATATTGATGCACAATCCGTAAGTTTCCGTGACACACCGGAAATCAAATGGAAGCATCGTTGCATAATTAAGTGAGGTTCCGTAACATTCCGTAAGTCAAAAAGGGGATGATTATGTAATCCGCAAGGTTCCGTAACATTACGGAAAGAAAACGAGTATCGTTACGAAATTCGTAAGTTTCCGTAACTTTACGAAAAAAGAATCACCAAAAAAACAGCAGAGGGGGGTGTACTTAGTAAAAATGGGGGTGCAAATAGCACCCAGGCCCACTTGGGCCCTCTAGAATATTCCTCCAGAAGGCTGTTGCTTCTGGAGGAAGCGACCTGGCTCGCCTGGGCGAGCTGAGCTCGCCTGGGCGAGCTGGGCGGCAACCACCTCCCCTATTTTGCTATAAATAGGGGAGGAAGTGAAGAAGAAAAGGGTTCAGCTCCTTTGGCACTTCTCTCTCTTTCGAATTTGCTTGGAAAAATCGTGTCCGTGAAGAAAATCTAAGCCGAGGCGCTTTCGAAACGTTTCCGTAACGTTTTCCGTGAAGAATTTCGCAAAGGTTTCAACTGTTCTTCGACGTTCTTCATTCGTTCTTCATCGTTCTTCGATCTTCAACGGGTAAGTACCTCGAACCAAGCTTTTCGATTCATTCTATGTACCCGTAGTGGTCCACATTGTGTTTCGTGCATTTTTATTCTCGTTTTATTTACTTTTTATACCCCCTGTTGACGTGCTTAAGCCATTTTACTTAAGTCATTTCTCGCTTAACTTAAAAATAAAATAAATTTCCACCGAACGTTTGAATTGTATTATCCATTAACTTCGGTTAAAATAAATTCCGACCGTTCGGTCGTGCCGTAACCACGTTGGAAATCAAAAAGAGGTAAAAAATAATATAATAATCAAAAAGACATCTTTTAGTAAAATAAAGCGGAAAATCAATCGGACGTTTTCTCTTTGGGATTTCTCATTCTTAATCGAATTGATTAATAACTAAAGTGAAACTAAAGGCTAAAATCAATTCGCCTAGTCAAGCTCGACCATAAAAACAGGCTTTTGAAGTTTGTCATTTCATTTTTTCACTAAGTAAAATGGATCATTTTTAAGGTCCAACGCCTTAAAATGATCACCTCTTAAAGTAAAAAAGAATCACTTGATAAAAAAGAACTACGTAGGTCTGATTTTCTCATCCCAAATTGAGGAATACGTAGGAGCAAAGGGAAACACCCTTGTCGACCACAAAAAAGAAAAAATATAAAAAGGGTATAAAGGATATAAGAATATAAAAGGGAACATAAAAATCAAAGTCATGTTTGCACATTCGATTAAAGGCTGCCGTCCCTTGGGACGGACGTGTGGGGTGCTAATACCTTCCCCGTGCGTAAATACAACTCCCGAACCTTTCACTAAAAATTTCGTAGATCGGGTCTTTTCCGGTTTTTCCGACGTTTTCCTCAAATAAACGTTGGTGGCGACTCCGCGCGTATTCCTTTCGTGGAACACGCATCCCGCGAGTCTCGCGTCGCCCTCCCGCCGAAGGGTAGGTTGCGACAGTTGGCGACTCCACTGGGGACTGTTTTTTAGAGAGTTAGGCCATTTAATCTTGTGCAATGTTTTATCATGACTTTCTCCTTTGTTGGTTTCCCTTTATTTGTTTTATGTTCTTGTGTATATAAACTATTTGTTGCTTTTAGTGTGTTTTAGAATGTATGCATGAGGTAAATATTTATTCATTTGATGCACACAAACACTAACACTATTTGCACACACTGTGAGTGAAAAAGGGCCCTATACCCGGGTTCATGGGAACATAAGGAGTGGAGGTGAATCTGTGATCATGCTAGGTCTCCGACTTGCTTGATTACAGTGAACCCTCATCTAGAGCTTTTCTCTTTGAAAACTTATTGTTGCTAGTAGTCCCTACTGCTGCAATATGTTCTTCGAAGGGGATGATACCTCTAGAAACCATCAAGAGAGATATGACTACCTTGGGGATTATTGCTAAAAGCCTAGTTAGTTCTCTCCCTTATAAGTCCCTTAAATAGGGGCACGGAGCAAACACGCTGCGTGCCATTTTTCACACTGCCATGCATAAGTATCATATACCCGTTTGCTTATGTTCAGTGAATATTATCATACTATGTACATCCCCGTATTGTACCTTTCGCATGTGCATCATGTGTGGGTTCCGTCTTAATCCCCTCTCTTGGGCAAACCAACGGAGGGTCCGTGTCACCTTCTTAAATACATACGTTGGGCACTTTGCTACCCCAAGACGTTGTATCTAAGAAGGAGACAATTTCCCGAGCTCCCGTATTCATAAATTGCATCCGTGTCATATGCATTCCTTCATGCATTCATCCATTCCACCTGTCATACCCTAATTTCATCCGGGGACCTTTGCTCGATGACGTGCGACCATTCTTTGGTCCTCGTGAGGTGCTTGGCACCCATCATTAGGCAATTTGTGAAATTCCAGGACATGCCGAAAAACCAAAAAAATATATATGCACAATCCGTAAGTTTCCGTGACACCGGAAATCAAATGGAAGCATCGTTGCATAATTAAGTGAGGTTCCGTAACATTCCGTAAGTCAAAAAGGGGATGATTATGTAATCCGCAAGGTTCCGTAACATTATGGAAAGAAAACAAGTATCGTTACGAAATTCGTAAGTTTCCGTAACTTTACGAAAAAAGAATCACCAAAAAACAGCAGAGGGGGGTGTACTTAGTAAAAATGGGGGTGCAAATAGCACCCAGGCCCACTTGGGCACTCCGAAATATTCCTCCAGAAGGCGGTTGCTTCTGGAGGAAGCAACCCTGCTCGCCTGGGCGAGCTGAGCTCGCCTGGGCGAGCTGGGCGGCAACCACCTCCCCTATTTTGCTATAAATAGGGGAGGAAGGCAAGAAGGAAGGGGTTCAGCCCCTTAGGCACTTCTCTCTCTTTCGAATTCGCTTGGAAAAATTGTTTCCGTGAAGAAAATCTAAGCCGAGGCGCTTCCGAAACGTTTCCGTAACGTTTTCCGTAAGGAATTTCGCAAAGATTTCAACCGTTCTTCGACGTTCTTCATCGTTCTTCGATCTTCAACGGGTAAGTACCTCGAACCAAGCTTTTCGATTCATTCTATGTACCCGTAGTGGTCCACATTGTGTTTCGTGCATTTTTATTCTCGTTTTGTTTACTTTTTATACCCCCTGTTGACGTGCTTAAGCCATTTTACTTAAGTCATTTCTCGCTTAACTTAAAAACAAAATAAATTTCCACCGAACGTTTGAATTGTATTATCCATTAACTTCGGTTAAAATAAATTCCGACCGTTCGGTCGTGCCGTAACCACGTTGGAAATCAAAAAGAGGTAAAAAATAATATAATAGTCAAAAAGACATCTTTTAGTAAAATAAAGCGGAAAATCAAGTGGACGTTTTCTCTTTGGGATTTCTCATTCTTAATCAAATTGATTAATAACTAAAGTGAAACTAAAAGGCTAAAATCAATTCGCCTAGTCAAGCTCGTCCATAAAAAATAGGCTTTTGAAGTTTGTCATTTCATTTCCTCACTAAGTAAAATGGATCATTTTTAAGGTCCAACGCCTTAAAATGATCACCTCTTAAAGTAAAAAAGAATCACTTGATAAAAAAAAGAACTACGTAGGTCTGATTTTCTCATCCCAAATTGAGGAATACGTAGGAGCAAAGGGAAACACCCTTGTCGACCACAAAAAGAGAAAATATAAAAAGGGTATAAAGGATATAGAGACATAAAAAGGGAACATAAAAAATCAAAGTCATGTTTGCACATTCGATTAAAGGCTGCCGTCCCTTGGGGCGGACGTATGGGGTGCTAATACCTTCCCCGTGCGTAAATACAACTCCCGAACCTTTCACTTAAAAGTTCGTAGATCGCGTCTTTTCCGGTTTTTCTGACGTTTTCCTCAAATAAACGTTGGTGGCGACTCCGCGCGTATTCCTTTCGTGGAACACGCATCCCGCGAGTCACGCGTCGCCCTCCCGCCGAAGGGTAGGTTGCGACAGTTGGCGACTGCACTGGGGACTGTTTTTTAGAGAGTTAGGCCATTTAATCTTGTGCAATGTTTTATCATGACTTTCTCCTTTGTTGGTTTCCCTTTATTTGTTTTATGTTCTTGTGTATATAAACTATTTGTTGCTTTTAGTGTGTTTTAGAATGTATGCATGAGGTAAATATTTATTCATTTGATGCACACAAACACTAACACTATTTGCACACACTGTGAGTGAAAAAGGGCCCTATACCCGGGTTCATGGGAACATAAGGAGTGGAGGTGAATCTGTGATCATGCTAGGTCTCCGACTTGCTTGATTACAGTGAACCCTCATCTAGAGTTTTTCTCTTTGAAAACTTATTGTTGCTAGTAGTCCCTACTGCTGCAATATGTTCTTCGAAGGGGATGATACCTCTAGAAACCATCAAGAGAGATATGACTACCTTGGGGATTATTGCTAAAAGCCTAGTTAGTTCTCTCCCTTATAGGTCCCTTAAATAGGGGCACAGAGCAAACACGCTGCGTGCCATTTTTCACACTGCCATGCATAAGTATCATATACCCGTTTGCTTATGTTCAGTGAATATTATCATACTATGTACATCCCCATATTGTACCTTTCGCATATGCATCATGTGTGGGTTCCGTCTTAATCCCCTCTCTTGGGCAAACCAACGGAGGGTCCGTGTCACCTTCTTAAATACATACGTTGGGCACTTTGCTACCCCAAGACGTTGTATCTAAGAAGGAGACAATTTCCCGAGCTCCCGTATTCATAAATTGCATCCGTGTCATATGCATTCCTTCATGCATTCATCCATTCCACCCATGATAGATGTCGGAGTTTTGATTCGCACTAGATTTTATTTCACTTTAGTAAAACATGGGGTCAAGTCAAAAGCCTTCGCTTAAAAAGAGGTTTTATCAAGTCAAAATCAAGAGCTTAGAGGTCACCAGTTTACGAAAGTTGGGGCAATTAATGGGTCAACTTCAACGGCAAGCCTTCCGCAAAGCCTATGGTAAGCATTTGGGACCTAGCTAGGGTAGAAGTCTCCATGGAACCAATTGCCTCCCTCGCCCAGTATTATGATCAGCCGTTGAGGTGCTTCATCTTTGGGGACTTCCAGCTATCACCAATGGTGGAAGAATTTGAAGAGATCCTAGGATGTCCTCTAAGGGGAAGGAAACCATACCTCTTCTCAGGGTTCTACCCCTCATTGGCCAGAATTTCTAAAAAAGTCCAAATCTCGGCGCAGGAATTAGACCGCCAAAGGCAAGTCGAAAATGGGGTGGTCGGAATACCGAGAAAATATTTGGAGGTAAAAGCAAGAATCTTGGCAGATAAAGGCGAGTGGACCCCATTCATAGATATTCTCACACTGTTGATTTTCGAGGGAGTCCTCTTTCCAAATGTGGATGGGTTGGTGGACCTGGCAGCGATCGACGTTTTTCTCGCCTATCATAACCACAAGGAAAGTCCGGTTGTCGCTATGCTAGCCGACCTATATGACACCTTCGACCAAAGATGTGAAGAAAGCAATGCAAGGATTGTTTGCTGTACTCCAGCTCTCTATGTGGGGCTGGTTTCACACCTTTTTCTCCAAGAAGGTAGGCCCGTCTATCCGCTACAAGGTTACCGCTCGTGCGTCGAAAAAGGAAAGGCGAATTGGGACCAACTCTTGGCTAGCATGGGGGGGCGTCTGTTAATTGGTTCCCTCGCTAGAAGGAAGGAAGAATCAAGATTCTATCTTCATGCGAAGGATGTCCAAATGTTCCCTTGATGGGAACAAGGGGTTGTATTAATTATAATCCCGTTCTCACCATAAGACAGCTTGGCTACCCCATGAGAGGAGCGCCATTAGACGAAAGCATCACGCCTTTCATCGCACGGGGTTTTAGTGACCACAACGCGAGGGTACTCCAAGGAGTTCGCAAGGCATGGGATGCGGCGTGAAGAGAGGACAGAGAGCTTAGGGGAAGCAGTAATGGGATCATCGGCGGCTATCATAAGTGGCTGAGAGTCCGAACACAAGGATTGGATTGGCTCCTAAATCTAAAGACTGTGAGGGACGATGAGGTTAAAGCTTCGGAAGAAAGTGATGAGGTACAAGCCCTAAAGGCAGAGCTTGAAAGAGCCCGAGTAGTCGAAGAGAAGTTCAAGTCCATAGCCATCAAAGTCTGAAAAGAGTATGATGAACTAAGGGACGTCAATATGGCCACCGCTGATGCCTTGGAATGAGAAACCAAGAAGGCCCAAAAGGAAGAACACGTGCCAGCAAAGTTTTGAGGGGCTTTATAGGGCAGCAATAGTGAGCTCAAGCTCCGAAGAGGTGAAAGGAATCATCACGGGTCAAAGGCATGATCTTGAAGGACGAGCTAAAGGCTTACCTTAGGTCGAAAAGAAATTTGTCCCAACAGTTAAGCGAGACTGAAGGGAATATGTGGGCCGTCATCGATGAGTGCAAAGAGAAGCTAAATCTAGCGGCGACTCACGAGCAAAGGCTAGAGGATGAGTACGCCAA